>NW_025334017.1:48273113-48450966 GCF_019186645.2 Phyllostomus hastatus | reverse complement strand
GAAGCGGGCACCCTGTCTACCTGCCACCCAACATGAACCCTTTTAACTCCCACCCCGCCCACTCCATACATCCTCAGGAGAAAGGGCTCGCAGCTTTGGGGCCCTTGGGTCTCTGGCCTCTGGCCCCCCGGGGGCTGACCACGCTGGCCTTCAGCGGCCCTTCCTTGTGCCACCCTGCTTTGCCCTGAATGTGTGCCCGTCACTACCCCCACCTCAGTGAGGCCGGTTCTGCTCCCTGGGAACAGATCAGGAATTATCCCCGATTGCTCGTTAATAGACGTGCTGATGTGTCCTTCTTTACGTGTGCTGACAAGAGGAACCACGTGTCTCCCATGCACAGGCTCAGCCTGTCACAGTCTGCTGGTCACCCACCCCAAGGCCCGCGGGGCCTTCCTGGGAGTGCACACGGTCCCGTCTGGAGTCGCCACAAAGTGGAACCGAAAGCAGATCCAGAGGCCCGCCACCGCGAGAGCCGGTTGTCAAGAGGAAAGTGCTGATGTGAAGGAAAGTGGTTTTGTTGACCGGAAAGACCTGGTTCTTCTTGCTGATGCATGTAAAGAATTACATGTCAGCAATTCTAGTAGTATGTCATCAGTTAATAGTGGGTCGCTGCCATGGAAGAGAACAGGACTGGGTAGATCGGGGGTGAAAGGGAAAGTTTCAGGGTAAAGCAGGTGAGGGAGGCTGGAGACCAGGGTGGCACGCCCCTGGGCAGCCTGAGGCCAGAGGCCCTGTGGCCTGAGAGCCAAGTGCCCCCTGAGTCCCCGAGAGAGAGCCCCCTGAGCCCCTGAGACCGAGAGAGAGCGGGTCCTTTGCTCTGAGGACTTACACAGTGGGTGGGATAGGAGGGGGAAAAGTCACATATTGATGAACGGGTAAATGTGGCGCCATCTTTCCTGGGGGAACGTGACCACCCAAATTTAGGGATGCATGGGGTCTGTCCGCCCGAATTCTTATCTTGCTCCAGACCCCATTTGGCCATCCTGTTGTAAAACACAGACGTGACAGGGGGCAGTTAATTAAATCTTGGGGCAGTTTCCAAAGTTATTTATGGGCTCTTTCTGTAAGCATCAGGGACTCCTTGTCAGACAGACAGTGACCAGAGGTGGGCAATTAACCAGACTCGATCTATGGGCTCTTCCGTGCTAACATCGTGTTTCTTGTGATGTGGGAACGCCTGGCGATATCATCAGACCAGGCTCAGGACTGCTGAGTTAGCATGGGAGACTGTCTCCTCCCTCCCCCCTGCCTCGGTTTACTGTTTATTCCACCTAGTTGGTAAAGGGCGTTTCCTGGCAACCAGGGCGCCGGCGGCTGGGCGGTGACAGTGTTGCAGTCTCAGGGTTCTTCCTGTGCGGTCTCCTGCCTCCGTTTAGTTGCAGCTGCTGGCCACCTGGAAGACGGGGGGCTCCGTCTCAGAGCCCATCCCCACCTCTCGTGGGGGCAGCAGTTTTAGAAGGACGCCGGCAGCAGAAGGAAGAGGTGGAGGGAGGGGTCAAAAGGTTCCCCACGTGCAGGTGAGCGCTGTGCGCTGCGGGGAGGCCCGGGGCAGGCGGTCTGCTGGGCGTCACCCTGGGTTGGTCAGTCTGGATTCCCAGCTTCCCGCCCCGGGGCTGAAGGCCCCGGATCCCCCTGAGCTGGGATGCCTGTGGGCCGGCCTCCGAGTGTTCTGAAACGCGTTCCTAGGATTCTGCTGCAAACAGGCTGTTCACGCACAGGCTGCGTCGTCTGAGTCAGCTCTCGCAGTAACGCGGCAGCGGGCCGGTGGGAAGGGGCGGGGGGCAGGTCCCCACCGTCGGGACTCTCCTCGCCGCCGCCACAGCAGCCCCTGGAGGGGGAAGACGCGGTGCGCACAGGCCGTGCGAGCTCTCGTAGACAGGCAGAAGGACGCGCAGACGCGGCTCTGCACCGCTGGCCTCGAGGACTGTGACCGAGTCCTGGTGTTCTGATACACCCGCGCTGTTTTAAGCCGCCGGGTTTGTGGCACTTTGTGGCGGCAGCCCTAGGAGACCAAGGGGGCCCCTGCCAGCACCCATCAGACTTGGACTCCCTCCCACACCGGCAGGGGGCGGGGGGGCGGTCCTTCCCTGGACCTCAGGTGCACAGAGGCCCTGAGCTGTGCCCTGCTTGGCCTGGCCAGCTTCTGCTTCCTGCCCGGTTCTTTCGGCCTGGATCAGAAGGGTTTCCGACACTGCCGCCAGGAGGCCCTCTCCTGCATTTTTCCCTAAGAGCGTCTTCCTGCTGCTGCTTCCCACCTGGGAGCCCGTGGCTGTGACCCCGGCCATCCAGCTGCTCCCCCTCCCCCGCTTCTGGACCCTGACGGACCGGCAGCCCCTAATGGAGCGCCCGCCCCCCCCCCCCCCCGGAGCCTGCGCAAACCCACGCGCCCCCGAGCGTGAGTCCGCTCCCGGACTTGCTGCTCCGTCTCGGCCCCCGCTTCCCTGTCCTCAGCCCAGGCAGCACGGCCGAGTGTGAGGGTCACTGGCGGGAGGCCTGGCTGCTGCGTGAGGCGGCCCTCCCCGCGCTCGCCAGCCCCGCCCCCACTGCTCGGACGGGGTCCGCCCCGCCCCGCAGCAGCTTGTTCCGGTAGGACGGGCCACCGGCTCGCCCCGTGAGCTCGGCCAGGCGGGGCTGAGCGCTTTGCTCCTGGCGGCGCGCGCTGCGGGGGCTGGCCCGTGGGGGGGCTGCGGGAGTGTGTGTCGCGTGAGTGAAGGAGAGACCCAGAGGACCTGCTCCTCCGCGAGCTGGTGGCCAGACGGGCCGCCGCGCTGGGACCGGTGGGCCGTGCCCTGCCGGGCGTCTGCTCATCCTCGGCCCCACACCCGACGGACACTCAGGGCGGCCTCAGGCACCCCCCCCACCCCCGCCCCGGGAGCTGAGGGAAGGGAGACCGGGCGCCAGCCAGGGTTCTGCTGGCAGAACGGAGGAGACCCTTCCGCGAAAGCGGTCCAAACCCAGAGGAAGGGTTCAAGCGCCTCTCCGGGCCTGGCCTGGCCTGGGGGCTAGCCCTCAGAGGCCCGAGAAAAGGCCGCGTGGACACGTTGCAGTGCGTTCTGTGAGTGGGAATCCGGGGAGCGAGTGTGAGGCAGGTCCGTGACACTCAGGGGTGGTCGACTGGGCAGGCGGGAGGAGGCGGAGCGGGGACCCCCCAGCTCTGGACTAGAAGCCGGACACCAGGCCCTTTCCCTCCCCGGTGATGAACGCCAACTTGGACCTTTCCGTCTTCGCAGGGACAGTGGAGCCTGCGTCCCGCAGGCCGAGCCACGACCCCCCGGCGCCGGGGCGCTCCGAGCGGGAACACTGTGGTTCAGGCAGCAGCAGGTAATGGGCTCGGCAGACAACACCCGGGACTACAACTGCTGCTCCAGGAGCTGAGGGCGCCACCCACCCCGACTCCAGGAGACCACAAGCACCCCACCTTGGTGCCCCAGGAGGACCCCAGGCGGGTCAGGAGGGTGTCGGAGCCGCAGTGCTCCAGGGGGAGACTCCACCGCCCAGGGCACAGAGGACAGGATGCCGGAGCTTTTATCAGATTAGGGGCTGGAGGACCCGGCACTCCCACAGCTGCTGCGGGTGAACCGGGAGGGACAACTGAAAGCACCTGTGGGGGTTGGCGCGGCAGGAGAAACTCCCAGCCTCACGGGCGAGTCCGCTGGAGAGACCCATGGGGTCCTAGAACGTGCACAAACCCACGCCCCCGGGAATCAGCACCAGAAGGGCCCAGTTTGCTTGGGGGAAGTGGGGGGAGGGAGTGAAAACCTGCGGAGAGTGGAGCAAGTGGCCCTGCTCCCTCTGGGACCCCTCCCCCATCGAGAGCGCCACAACACAGCCCTGGGGGTTGCCCCGCCCTGGGGACTAAGGCTCCGCCCCTTACAAAATAGGTGTGCCCTGACCAAAAAAAAAAAAAAGAAAAAAGAAAGAAAAAGGCCCAAATGGAAGAACAGATCAAAGCTCCAGAAAAAATATAACTACACGATAAAGAGGTAGTCTACCTGTTACAGAACAAACAAGGGGGGCCTGGGACGATACACTGTTACTGAAAGAAGCCCCCAGGTCCGTTATGTCCGCCGCCAGAGGAAAGACGTCTTTCAATGCCAGAGATTTGTGAAAAGGAAAGGAAACGTTTATTTAATGCTATACAGACTTAAAGTAGGGACCTAATGTCTTCACCAAAAATCCTAAAGTCCCTTAAAGCACCCACAAACACACACAGTCCTTCCTTCCTTCCCCCTTTATCTCCTAAAGCTGCAGGGGCCCCCACTCTGGCAAAGGCACGTGGTCCTCTCTCCCCGGACCCCGGGAGTCCCCACTCTGTCAAAGCCGTGTGGTTCTCTCCCTCAGGGCCGCGGGAGTCTTCACTCTGCTAGAGCTGTGTGGTTCTCTCTTGCAGGGCTGCGCATGGTTCTCCCCCTCAAATGGCTGCTGCGTCTCGGTTTAAATCCCAGCGCCAGTCTTCCTCTGAAGCCCCATTTCCGGCTCCTCTCACAATTGGCTACAGCTGCCAGATTCTGGGCAGGTGTGGCCCTGTGGTGTGGAGCCAATTATCTCCAGGCTCTTCTGGATCTTATTACAGATCCCTATTTGAGGCTCCCCTCTTGGCTGCACCCTGTTGCATACCTATTAGATGCACAGTTCAAAACATGGGCAATCAGGATGCTCACAGAATTGGTTGAGTATGGTCACAAAATAGAAGAAAAAGTGAAGGCTATGCAAAGTGAAATAAAGGAAAATGCACAGGGAGCCAACAGTGATGGGAAGGAAACCGGGACTCAAATAAACGGTTTGGACCAGAAGGAAGAAACAAACATTCAACCAGAACAGAATGAAGAAATAAGGATTAAAAAATATGATATGAGGAGAGGCTTAGGAACCTCCAGGACAACTTTAAATGTTCCAACATCCAAATCTTAGGGGTGCCAGAAGGAGAAGAGGAAGAGTAAGAAATTGAAAGCACATTTGAAAAAAATAATGAAGGGGAACTTCCCCAATCTGGCAAAGGAACTAGACTGCCAGGAAGTCCAGGAAGCTCAGAGAGTCCCGAAGAAGTTCCACCCAAGGAAGAACACACCAAGACATGTCAAAAGTAAATTGCCCCAGATTAAAGATGTGGAGAGAATCTTAAAAGCAGCAAGAGAGAAGGGGACAGTCACCTACAAAGGAGTTCCCATAAGACTGTCAGCTGATTTCTCAAAACAAACCTTACAAGCAAGAAGGGGCTGGAAAGAAGTATTCCAAGTCATGAAAGGCAAGGACCTACATCCAAGATTGCTCTATGCAGCAAAGCTCTCATTTAGAATGGAAGGGCAGATAAAGTGCTTCCCAGATAAGTTAAAGGAGTTCATCATCACCAAGCCCTTATTATATGAAATGTTAAAGGGACTTATCTAAGAAAAAGAAGATGATCAAATATATGAACAGTAAAATGACAATAAACTCACAGCTATCAACAACCAGACCTAAAAAAAAATACCAAAAACAAAAACAAACTGAGCAAACAACTAGAACAGGAGCTGAGTCACAGAACTGGAGATCACATGGAGGGTTACCAACAAGGGAGGGGGGAAGGGGAGGGAGGGGAAAAGGTACAGAGAATAAGTAGCACAAATGGCAGGTACAAAACAGACAGGGGGAGGGTAAGAACAGTACGGGAAATGTAGAAGCCAAAGAATTTACATGTACGACCCGTGGACATGAACTAAGGGGGGGAGGAATGTGGGTGGGAGGGGGTGTGCAGGACAGGGGGTAATAAGGGGGGGAATGGAAAAACTGCGATAGTATAATCAATAAAACATTTAAAAAATAAAAAAGAAAGAACTTTTAAAAAAGGATGCCTTTGCAGACTTTAACTGTGAAAGGGAAGGAACATAGAGAACTGAAAGACGATCTTTGTTTTTTTTTTTTAAAGACTGTATTTATTTATTTTTAGAGAGAGGGGAAGGGAAAGGAGAAAAAGAGGAAGAGAAACATCAGTGTGTGGTCGCCTCTCTCGAGTGCCCCCTACTGGGAAACCTGGCCCATGGCCCAGGCCTGTGCCCTGACCGGGAATCAAACCGGTGACCCTTTGGTTTGAAGGATGGCACTCAATCCACTGAGCCACACCAGCCAGGGCCAAAAGATGCTCTTTAAAAGCATGCAGAGATGCTTCAGATCAGATGTCACTTCTGAAACGTGCACGCTCACGCCCCAAGGCAGGCCCTTCGAGGGGGAGAAGTGGGGAGGGCCGCAGAGGCAAGGCCCTGGGCAGGTAGCTGAGCTCTCAAAGCCTCGGCTTCCTCATCCGTAAAGTGTTCGCAGTCGCCAGCGCCCCGGGAGCAAGGCTGGGGGTGGGGTCGCTGCACTCTCCCTCCCCACCCCCATGGCATCTGGCGAGAACGGCGCGGAGGCCACCCCGAGGGCACCCTGTGCGGTCCCCAGGTGAGCAAGAGTGGGCACACGCCGGTCCTGGCTCAGGGTCGCCAGGAACGTCAAGGGAGCAGGTGCGCCGAGAGCTCTGCAGACCGACCCGCGCGCCCTGCCGGGCCACGGTGCTTGACTCTGCCTCTGTTGCTGCCGTCCCAGCTCGCTGGCTGGCCACACAGCCGGCCCCGGGCAGGGGGGCAGGGGCTTTGGAGGGGCGGGAGGAGAAACTCCCACTCAGTGCGCAGTGCCTGCGGGGGCAGAGGCCTGGGGGCTCTCCGGATGCCATCCTGCGGCACCCTCGCCGGGGACATGGGGCTCAGTGTCACTCAGAGTGCCCTGTGACCAGCTGAGGCTCGGGGGCTGTGAGGGCTGGCCCACGTGGGGAGCCAGGGCCCCAGCCTGGGCCTGCCCGGGACCTGAGCCCGGACCCTCCTGCCTCCTCCCCGGGGCTACCCAAGCCCCTTCCACAGTGCCTGGCCGGGGCAGGGCGGGGCGGCCGTGCTGCAGGGCTGCAGCCCTGCTCACGGGGGCCAGAATGGAGTGGGCGGGCGTGTGCGGACCCTCGCTCACCCGGGGACTGAGCAGGGTGCCAGTGGGATGGCTCAGAGCCAGCCGGCCGTGCAGCCAGAAGTGTGGGCCCCCTCTCTGACTGCCTCGGGGTGGCCTCAGTGCCTTGTTCTCGCCAGATGACAGGGGGGTGGGTGGGGAGGGGAATGCGGCGACGCCACCCCCAGCCTTGCTCCCAGGACCCTTTTTGTGTGGAGGGTGTCGCCCGGCCTGAAGCGGTCTGGGGCAGGTGGCTCCCTCCTGCCAGCCAGGAGACCCCAGCCGGCTCCCAGCCGTCCAGAGCCTCTCCCGCCCACGAGGCCAGGGTGGCGCCTGTCCCGAGGGTCAGTGGGAAGCGGCAGCTGGCACTTCAGACAGAGGGTTTTATTGCAGGGGACACGCAGATGCACTTGGCCGGGAGGGCCCCACCCCCTTCTTCCGGAGGCTTCTCTGCCGTCCCCCGATGCTAGCCCGTGGGGTTCACCGTCCTCCCTGCTTTCAGGTGGGCATCAGGTGTCTCAGTCAGCTTCTCGGGGGCCCTTCTTCCAGGAAACAGCACGGACGGCCTGCCTCTCCAGGCCCTTGGCCGGGCAACTCGGCCGCAGTGGCCGAGGACTGGCAGTGCAGGGGGTGCCGCATGGGCCGGGCAGAGCAGGTGGGTGGGCAAATCACAGCCAGCGTGACGGTCTGCTCTGGGCAAGAGCATCGCAGGCAAGAAGCACGGCGTTTGAAAAGCCGAAGAGCAGGACAGGGGACCCACACAGTCGGCTCTTGCGTGGGGGGAGAGTTGAGTGCAGAGGGCGCATGAGACGGGACAGGGAGCGAGGGGCAAGGTCAGAGGCCCCCCGCCCCCAGGGTGGGCGCACGAGGAGCCCGGAGCCAGTGCTGGGGTGCCAGGGTGGGTGTCAAGGCCCTCCGACAGCGTTCCGTGTAGGAGAAGGTGCCGGAGGGACTGGATCAGAACCAGGACCTTCAGCCAAGACTATCCCCAGCTCTGCCCCGGCCTCACTGCGCCACCTGGCCAGGCCCGACCTCAGAGGCCCGGGCTGCTCCATCTGTGCGAGGTGCCGGCTGGACCGTGGTGCGGCTCCGGAAGCAGGGCCCAGGGGAGAAGGGGGGATGGCCTGGGGTCAGGCGGAGGGGGGCTGGCGGCGTGGCCGGGGTGGCGGGGCGGCGGCGTGACTACTTGATGGCCCGGAAGGTAAGGAGCGGGACGGTGGAAGGCATCAGCACGAACCGGTAGACCATCTTCACGTCCTCTTGCGTTAGCGTGTCCACCTGGAAGTGTTTCAGCACCTAGGACAGAAGCGCGGTTCCACCCGGCGTACAGGTCAGCCCCGGCTTTCCGGGCGGCCCGGGCGCCCCGCCCCCAGGCGCCCCGCCCCCCGCGGCCCCGCCCCCAGGCCTCCGCCCCCGCCCGCCGCAGGGCTCAAGCCGCTCACGTGGTGCAGCAGAAGCAGCGATTCGGTCTCGGCCACTCGCCTTCCCAGGCACTGTCGCGCGCCAAAGCCAAAGGCCAAGTGGGGGAGCCTCGTGCTGGACCCCTTTTTGAGCCAGCGCTGGGGGTCATAGAGCTCGGGCCTCGGGAACACGGAGGGGTTCCGACCCAGGCTGTAGAGCTGCACGAGGACCAGTGTCTGCGGGCGCGGAGAGGGGCGCGGGGCAGGGTGAGCCGGGCGAGGGCCGGGCCGGCCCGGCGCGGTGCCCGCGGCAAGGGCTGTGGGGCCTCGCTCACCCCGGCGGGGATGTGGTAGTTCTGCAGGACCAGGTCCGAGCTCACTTGCCGCTCCACAGTGATACCCACGGGGTACAGCCTGTGCACAGGGGCGGCCAACAGCGTCCTCAGCCGCGACAGGGCCCCTCGCTTGCCTCCTGCAGGGCACAGCAGAGAGGGCACCTCCCCCCTCACACGCCCCTTCGTCACTGGGAAGCTGCGTCCGCGCACCTCCCGAGCTCAGCCTCCTGGCTGAGGAGGGCGAGGTGGGTGCTGGCGCAGGGATGCTGAGGTAGGACCCCAGGGGACAAAGCGCCCCTGCCCCTTTAGGGCGAGGGAGAGGAGGTGCAGGGGATGCCTCTTTGGGCAAAGCTGCCTGTAGCCCCAGGATCTGCCGCCCTGCAGGCTGTGTGTGGCCCAAAGTGGCTGGGGCGGCCCAGGGAGCCACACCTACCGCAGGGTCTCCTTGAGGGCGGCCCGCAGCAGGGGCAGCTCCGCAGGCGCCCTCTGGGGGTTTTCCGAGATCTTGCTCTCCGCCAGCAGGCTCTCCTGACGCAGGGCCTCCTGCACCTCCGGGTTCCGCGCCAGCTCGAAGAGGGTCATCAGCAAGGGGTAGGCCGTCTGCGGGAGCCGTGGGTGCGGCCTCAGGCCTGGGCCCGGCCCTGCACCGCAGCCCCCGGGGCCGCCTCCCGCCATGGTGACGGGCGTGCTCCGAGCAGGGCAGAGCCCAGGGAGCCGAGACCTTCAGGCCTGGGGCTCACCTTCCTCTGGGCTCCAGGACAGACTCACTCACGCTGGCCTCTGCTTGGGGTGGGGCCTGGAGCCGGTCCACCTGCTCCCACTCGACCCTGTTCCCCGGGCGTCTGCAGCTAGCCAGAGCCCAGCCAGTTCCCCCCCCGCCCCCGGCTCGTTTCTGTGCACGGAGAGGCAAGCCCAGCCTGGGGTCTGGGGAACTGAGCATCTCCTAAATCCCATCCCCATGGCAACGTGCCCCCGGCGCCTCCCGATGGGGGGGCAATGACCTGTCTGCTGCAGCCTTTGCTTCAGCAGAGGGGCCCCGGGGCCCGTGAGGCACCCTGGGGAGCAGGAGTCAGACCCCGACGCCCCCCCCCCCCCGCTTTCCCTCGCTGCCTGCTCCTGCACCCCGGCCCACCGCGCGCCGTGCCTCCTCTTCTTGCCTGTCTGCCTTCCGCCGGGCTCTTCCTCACTCAGCTGGAAGTCCCCGCCCCCGGGACGCCTGCCTCGAGCTGTCCCTTGAGGCACGGGCCCTCCCCTGGGCTCTCTCGCCTCACGGCCGTGTCTCGGCACCAATCGGTGCCTTGCCGTCCCAGGTGCCACGCCCAGAGCGGCCCTGAGGCGCCGGCGTGCGGAGGCCGGGCCCAGAGGCGGGCAGCTCTGGCTGCAGTCCGCACCCGGGGCCTGCCATCCGCTCCGCCCTCCACGTGCTGGAGCCCTGTGCTGCCCTTCCTGTCACCAGCCTGTCACCTCCACAGGGTCTTCAAGGAAAGCCAAATGGGATCGGTCGCCAGGCAGGGCGCCCTGTGCAGCCAGGTGTCGGCCAGCCCCCGTTCTGCCGGGACCCTGTCGGTCTGCACGGGGCTGCGCCACCCGTCCCCAGGCCTCGTCCCTCTGCGGGCTGCCGGGGCCCGGTTCCCGCCCGGACCGCACGCCTCCCCCGAGAGGCTGCCCCCAGGTGCCCCCCCCACCCCCAGAGCCTGCTGTCGGTCCGGGGACTGAGGCCCCAGCCTGGACATCTTGGTGGGTGGCACAGATGGGGAGGGGACACGCGGGCTCCCTGTTCTACGGGCAGGGCTGGCTGCCGGCCTGACCGTGTCCACGCTCCCGGCAGTGAGGTCGATGGAGCTGGCCTTGATGGCGTCGAGGGTCATGTCCGCGTGCAGGAGCAGCTCTGCCACCACGCCGGTGTAGTGCTGGGGGCGGCCGAGGGCCAGCTCCTGGTAGATCTTCTGGATGCAGTCGTTGGCTGCGGGCACAGAGACGGAGCCCTGGGCCCGGGGCCGGGGGCCGCCGCCCCTGCTGGCGGCGCGGCAGCCCTTGGCCCCGCCCTCCTGCCCAGCCCCGCCCCGGCGCCTGCTCCCGAGGGGATGGGGAGGAAGCCTCGGCCCCCTGGGCCCTCACCATACTGGAAGATGTAGTCCCAGGCCTCGAAGTGCTGCCTCCACACGGGGGCACTTGTCCAGCGGGACAGGCTCCGGGGCATGAACATGAGCTGCATGGTGGACTTGAGCATGGCCTGCAGGGCGCGGATGAAGTCCAGGCTGGCTGGGCTCGGGCTCTGGCTGAGGAGGCCCAGCCGCTCTCCAAACAGGACCAGGTTGCTGGCTGTGGGGAACACAGGGCTGACGAGCATGTGGCCGCCCGGGGCCGCCCGGCGGCCCCCCTGTCCCCGGCCCCGGGCCCAGTGAGGCCGCTCGGGAGCCCGCACCTTCCAGGGTGTAGTAGAAGATGCTGGGCTGGATGTCCACGGTCAGCGTGCCCCGGGCGTTCTGCAGCACCCTCGCCCTCAGGGCCTCGGAGAAGTCCCTCGCCACCCTGTCCACCATGGGGGTGTATTTCTGGACAGCTTGCGGTGACATCACATCTGGGTTAAGCCGCTGTCGGTCCGAGCGCCATGCGGGACCGTTTCTGTGGAGCAGAGAGCAAACTTCAGGGCACCCCGAGTCAGCAGCGGGCCCCCAGCCCCACACCCCTCCTTCTTCATCCTCCAAGGGAGGTGTCTGCCGGTCCCGGGGCGCCAGCTGCCTGTGCCCCCGTCCCCGCTGTACGCCCCTTCCAGGGAGGCCTTCGCGCGGGCTCAGCTCTGCCGCGGCGGTGAGGCCGCGCCTCCGCCCAAGCGTGCGCATGCGCGCCTCACGGAGCTTGCTCGAGCCGACTGCCGGCCCCGAGCCCGGCCCTCGGTGGGTGTGGGGCCTCTTCTGGAGAGGCGGCCGGCCCCCCCGTGAAGCTGTGCCCGCCCCACTGGTGCCACGCCCCGGAGTGGGTGAGGGCGGACCTGCCTTCTCGACCACAGTCAAGCATGCACACCGTTCCTCAGCCGGCCGCCCGCAGCGGTGGGGAACGCCGCCCGCAGGGCGTGGGACAGCACACGCACACGGAAGGGTGCCCGGGACACACGCAAATGTGCGCCCGTGTGTACAGTAACACAGAACACACGAGCGCAGACACACAAAACGCTCCAAACCAGGCGGCCACATGCATGCGGGGAAACATGCCACGCACACGCACACGCAGTGAGCAGCAGCCCACACCCAGGTGAGCACGTGCTGCCCCTGCACACACATGCACACGCGTGAGCACACATGCCAGTACACGGACATGGGCAAACACACCCGTCCACACGCACATAACAATGTGCGCACGCGTGTGCTGGCACGTGCACACGCAGGCAGGCACGGGTGCGGCCACCCCAGCGCACTGTCCCCACGGACACGCCACACACGGGGGAGCGCAGGCGCCGGCGGCCACCCCCTCGGGAGCCCCGGGACCCGGCCCCGCGAGCACAGCTCACCTCACGCAGGCCCCCGGGCCCTGAGGGGCTCCGGCTTGTGCCCGCAGGGGCCCGGGCCAGCGCCTCCCCTGCTCAGACGGGGTGCTCCCCCTCACACCCAGGGCGGGCGTGCCCTGCCCCCTGGCACCGTCCCGTGGTCACGCTCTCTCCACTCCCCCACGGGGGCCCAGGGCAGGCCGGCTTCCGGCGGTCCCCGTCCTGCCGCCTCTGCTCCCGGGCTGCCCATCCCCCCCCCTCCTGACCCAGACCCGCTCTCACAGCAAGAACACGCCATGCTTGTGCCCGCGCAGCTGCCGGTGGGCCAGCCAGGGCTCCAGGACCATGCGGTGGGGCTGGCGGCCCTCCGCCTGCTTCAGCCTGTCCACGTCCTCGGGCAGCATCACGCACACCATGCGCTTCCCCCCCACGTCGTACCTGCGGGACGAAGCCGGCTGTGGCCGCGCCCTTCCCCGCCCCCACTCGGCCGGCGCGTGCCGGCTGCCTCCCTCGACCTCACCGTCCCCCGACCTGGCTCCGAGCGGGCAGGCCCCCCCAGCTCTAACCGGGGCCTCTGCTGCCGACCTGCGGGTGCACCCCCCGCCGCGACGAGCCGGGGTGCCCGCCCTCCGGGCCACGGACGCTCCCCTGTGCAGCCCCACCCACCTGCCGGAGTGCTCGGGGCGCGCCGCGGAGGCGGGGTGGGGGGCCCTCACCGGAAGATGGGCCCCAGCTCCTGGAAGGCCCGCTGCATCTGCAGGTGCAGGTCCTCGCAGCCGGCCCGCCAGACCCGCAGAAGCCGCAGCCACTCGCTGCCCGGGCACCGGGGAATGGCTTCGAAGGGCAGCACGGCCTTGGGGGCCGGAGCGGCGCCAGCGGCCAGCGCGTGTGCCCCGCGCAGGCACAGCCGGGGCCCCGCCATCCAGGCCCCTGCCCTGGCTCGGAACACCGTGCGGGCTCCCCCCGGCCCCTCGGCCCGGTCCTTTTATCTCGCGGGAGATGAAAGGCCGCTGATAACGTCATGGGAGAAAGTGTCCCTGGACCGGGCCAGGGCGCCCGGGGAAGGGGTCAGGGCTGCGGGGGTCAGGGCTGGAGGCGTCCAGCCAGAAGAAGAGGAGAGGGAGGGGTGGGTGCCTCGCCCCGCAACCCCACAGGTCTGCCGTGGGCTGGGTGGGTGCGCCGGGCAGGTGCAGGGTCGAGCTGGGGGCTGGGACGGACGTGAGGCCTCTTCTTCCCCCACCCCCTGGTGAAGGGAGCGGGACGGACGAGCCCCTTATCTGATCAAGGGCTGGGGGGGGCCTTGGCTATTTTAGTCCCCCTGCCGCAGGCCCCGAGCGGGAGGGGGTGGGGCGGACTGCGCACCCCGCCCTCACACACTCGCACTTTGAGGGCGCCCCCCCGGCCTCACTCGGGCGCGGGGCACGGAGACCGAGGGCTGCTGGGGAGACCCGAAGGCGGGGGTGGGGGGCACTCCCTGGGGAGGTGGCAAGCGGCCTGTCTGTCTGTCTGTCTGTCTGGTCTGGCCGTGAACACTCAGAGACAAGGGTCACTCCTCGGACGGAAGGATGAGGACACAGCTGGCCTGGGCCCTCCCAGGGCCCTCACCCCTCTTGCCGGCCCCGCAGAGGGCTCTTGGGGTGCGGACGCAGGGCTGGGGCGCGGTGGCAGGAGGGAGTCCGGCTGCAGTCGCAGGCTCCCCACTCTCCTAGGACTCTCCCCGGCGGGAACACAGTGGGGCCCGTCCTGGGAGCGTGGACCGGGTCGGGGGTCGGGGGTCGGGGGTCTGGTGTCGTCCCACCGACTCCCAGCGGCACTCCCAGGAGGCGGCTCTCGCCACCCCCCTTCCCATTTCCAGACAAGCCGACTGAGGCCCAGGGGTTCTGTGACCTCCCAAGGTCGCCGGGCACGCGGCAGGGCCCCCGGAGCTGTGCCCACCAGCTTTGGGGCACGTGCCATCCCCGGACCCTGCTTTGGGGATGGGGCGCCGGGGGGCCTGGGCTCAGGCTCTGGGGGCAGGGCGGGCTGCCGTCCGAGTGCAGTTTCCTGTTTTGACCTCGCTCCGTTCCCTGCCCTCAGGCCTTCCGGGGGGCTGCTCTGTCGGGAGCGCTGAGTCAGACCCCGCCAAGGCCGCTTCCGGCAGCCGAGATGGAGATGGATGACGTGCCTCAGCCTCCGTGGTGTCACAGCTGTCCTTGGGCAGGGACGCAGGCCCGAGCCCTGCCTGACCTTGCGTGCCAGTGCCCCGGCCCAGGCCTCGCCGACCGCCTCCCCTGCGGCCCGCCTGCCTGCGCGACCTCCCCCTCCCCTTCCTGGCCTCCGGGCCTGTCCGTGGGCCCCTGGGAGGTGTGGACCCGCGCCGGCTGGCAGGGTCCCCGGACGGCGAGCCTGGAGACAGCGGGGCCAGAAGCCAGTCTCTCCTGCCCGGAGGAGCCTCGACACGCAGGTGCCAGCCCTGAAGCCCAGGGCCCAGCTTTGAAGGCAAGGGCCGGGCCTCAGGAGCCGGTCCCCCTGGCAAGCACAGATGGGGCTCGGGGCGCCTGCCCTTGGCCGTGGCCGTGCTGCCCGCCTGCCCCAGACCTGCGGGGGGCCTCCTGGGCAGGAGCCCCCGAGCCCAGTGCCGCCAGGAGGTCTTCCAGCACAGCTGCTGCTGCTGTGGGCCAGGGCGCAGCCCGGCCTCCGACCCCCGGGCGCGCAGAGAGGGGCCCGGGAGGGAGCCCCCAGCCCCGGAGAGGGCAGGCCGCTGCTGCGCGGGCAGCACGGGTCAGAGGCCGAACCGGTTTGTGCTAGTCCTTGCACAGCGAGCTCCGGTGCCGCGCTGGAAGCACGGGGTTGTGCGCGTTCACTGTGCCCGGCCCAGGGTTCGAGAATCGCCCAGCCGTGCCCACGGCCACACCACCCTGGACGCGCCCGACCTCCTCTGCTCCGGGAAAGCGGGGCGGGGCTGGGCCGGTCGGCGCTCGGACGGGGGAGAATCATCCAGCTGCGCCGTGGGCATCGGGCGACAGGAATACCTGGACTCGAGTGGCCTGAGTCCAGAGAAAAACGAGACCCACACCGGGCTGTCCCCTCCCCCACCGGCGGCGCGTCGGTGAGGCGGGCAGACCCGCACACAGGCCCTGCCAAGCCCCTTCTGTCCCGCGCCCCCATCGGCTCACGGCTTGGCCGGCTCTGTTTTGGTGAGATTCGGCGTGTCACCCATCGGGGTGTAGGTGGCTCTTTCTTCTCCGCCGTTGGATGATGAAACTGACATTCATTCACGTGCCCCCCGACCTCTGTAAACGCCTCCCGAGGGGTCTGAACACTCCGGAGCGAAGGGACCCCCGGGGGCCCCTCACAGCTCCGGGCCCCCGGGAGCGGCTGGGTTCCTGACCAGGGTTGGGAAGTCTGGGCGGCGAGTTGGTTACGCCGTAGAAGTCCTGCAAGTGGCGTCCGCCCGTGGTGGGGCGGCTGCGTGGTGCTCCGTGGCCACTTTCTTAGTGAGTGGGTGGGTGACACAGACAGGGAGGGAGGTGCCAGCTGCCTCCCGTGTGCGGCCTGGCCAGGGACTGGACCCGCCACCTCCTGGTGCGTGGGACGATGTTCCAGCTAACTGAGCCCCCCGGCCAGGGCTCTCGGCTTATAATTCCTAAGAATGTCAAGTCATTGCCCTGGCTGGTGTGGCTCAGGGGACTGAGTGCTGGCCTGTGAACCAAAGGGTCGCAGGTTCGATTCCCAGTCAGGGCACAGGCCTGGGTTGTGGGCTGGGTATCCAATGGGCGGCGTGCGAGAGGCAATCACACACTGATGTTTCTCTTCCTCTCTTTCTCTCTCCCCTCCCCGCCCCTCTCTAAAAATAAAATATTTTTAAACATCAGTAACTGGTTAGATGTTAATATGTATACATATTTTTGGTGAACATTTGAGGTTTTGCCACATAGAAATTAAGTAATTTACATTGTTTCTAGGAAAATATAGTAGCCTTGGCTGGTGTAGCTCAGTGGATTGAGTGCGGGCTGCGAACCAAAGTGTCCCAGGTTCGATTCCCAGTCAGGGCACATGCCTGGGCTGCAGGCCACGACCCCCAGCAACCGCACACTGATGTTTCTCTCTCTCTCTCTCTCTCTCCCTCCCTCCCTTCACTCTCTAAAAATAAATAAATAAAATCTTAAAAATATATATATATATATATATATATATATATATATATATATATATAAAAAAGAAAGAAAATATAGTAACTGCACACATGTGGTTGTAGGAAGTATTCCGCCACTGTACTTCATTCTATTTTTTAAAAAGACTTTATTGACTTACTTCCGACAGCGGTGGGGGCTGTCTGGGGGTCAGCGTGCCCTGGCACTGGATGGTGGTGGTGGGCGCACTCAAGGGGGACAGGGCAAAGAACAGCCACGCCCTTCGAAAGGACGCACTTTAGGGCATGCGCACTTCATCTCGGTAGTTTAAAGTCAGGTGCTGACTTAAAGACGACGCGGGGGAAGCCGGCAGAAGAGGGTCCCGAGTCGCCGCCCCTCTGAGGCAGTGAGTGGGTGGTCGCCAGCCTCAGCCCAGGCTCCCCCTGCCCTAGCCAGGCCCCTGGGGGAGGAGGGGGCCCTTCCCCCGCTCAGACGTCAGCTCTGGGGACTGACCCCACCACTGTGTGAAGCCCCCAGGGCTGGGGACAGCCCGACGGCCCACCCCACCCACGCAGGGACTTGGGACAGTCAGCAAGCACAGGCTCTGTGCCTGGCCCCCCGCCCGGCAGCTGCTCGCACGGTGTGTGTGGGGGGGGGGGCTCTGCGTGCCCCGTGCGGGCCAACGTGCGCCCTGTGCCCTGGGGCTGAGGTGCTTCAGGCTGAGACCCTCCCCCTCTGACGCTGACCCGTCAGGGGGGTTGGGGCGCACGCGTGAGCTGGTGCCAAAAGGAAAACACAGCAAACACGAGAAACGGAAAGGAATCTCTGAGCACGCACCACCCAGACAAACAGGGTCTTTATTTTTCTCTTGGGAGAAGCCGCCGCTGGGGCCTGTGGGTCCGTGTCTCTGGTCCTCGAGACACTAAGGGGGAATGAACTGCTCTGGGGAGAGGGGGGGGCCTGCCAGGGCCCCGCTGAGCAGGAGGGCGGCCACGGTGAGGAGGAGCCCCGAGCCCCGCAGGCGCTCGGCCCCTTCGATATTCTCCTCGATGGTCTGGTCCTCCCCGATGTCCCGCTCCACGTAGCTCGGCCCCCCGTTGTTGCAGGTCATAGAGCCGCAGCAGAAAGCCCAGTAGAAACTGTTCCTCTTCATGTTGGCCTTCGGCGCCGGCCTCGGCTGCAGGGCTGCGTACACGAACGAGCAGTTGTCGGTGCAGTTCTTGTACACGAGGAGCTCGCGGGTGTTCACGCCTGGAGTGGGAGTGGGGGTCGGGGGACGAGAGAGAGTCACGGGCGCCTCGCTGTCCGCCTGCAGACGTCAGGGCGCGCTCCTGCCCCCCCCCCCAGGCCCCACCTGCCGGCCTCCAGTGTCCCTGTGCTGCCAGACTCCTCCCAGGACAGGGCGCTGGGCGGAGGTGCTCGGGCGCCGCCCCCCCTGCTCCGGCCCTCCCGGACAGCACAGCACCGGGAAGCCCCGCCGCCAATCCAGGGTGGAGCCCGGGAGGCGGGGCCGCTCTGTGCAACTGTGTGCATGCCTGCGAACCCCCTTTTCCTTTTGAAAGTCTCAGGCTTTGAGAAAAGTTGCAAAGACAGCATGAGGAGTCCCTGCTCACCTCGTAGCCCGTCCCTGTGTCCCGCTGGTAGCTTTGCTGGGGTGCACTTGTCCCCAAACGAAGGACCACCGACACGTTCTTACTACTGCACGCCCACACTTTTTTCGGGTTCACTCCTTTTCCCTCGTTTTCTTCCCCCGCACCAGGACCGACCCTGCACCCCGCACCGCACAGGACGGGGGGCAGCTGGGACACACGGGAGTCCCCCTGGTGGAGGTGCGGTCAGCGTGGTGCACGTCGGGTCTTGGGAGAGGGCCACCTGCAGCTCCTGCTCCCCCCCCGCCCCACCCCCGCCACTGGGAGCGCACTGGCAGCCACCCTCCCCGCCCACTGCCTGGGAGAGTCTGTGTGACACCTTGGGTACTGCTCTCACGAGACTAGTGGCGAGGTTGCTGGGGAAGCCGTCTCTGCTTGCGGGCTTTCGGGGAGAAGGCGGGGGCCCTTCAGCCGTGGGCCAGGCGCAGTCGGGGCACGTGCTCCCCACTTACTCGGCGTTTCCCTGTCACCCCAAGCTCCTGCCGGGAAGGCTACGCAGAACGAACGGCCTCTTGGTTTCCGGGTGAGGCCTCGCCAAGGCCTCCCTTTTCACGCCGGCACTGGAAACCTGAGTTCTAGATTCGTCTTCGGTGTCTTTCTCTGCCTGACCGACGCGACGGGTTCTGCCCGAGGGCCAGCGGGCGGCGCGGCGGCTTGTCCCTTGCTCATCCCCCTCCTCCTTGGCCCGGGGTTCCGGCCGCCCCTCCCGCACCTGCTCCTCGCGTCCTTGGGGAGCCGTTCGATGCTCTGCTCTCTCCTTGAGCAGGCGGTTTGGTCTTTCCCACCCTCTTCTCTCCTCCAGACGCCTGTGAGGTAACGTGTGCTGCTCTGAGCCCCCCGCCCGCCCTCAGCTGCTTCCCGCTGTCTTGGACCCGCCCGATCTTCATGGTCGTCCAGGCCCCGACGGTTCCTGATCTCTCCCGTGGCTTCTACTTCGAGGGATCGGCTCCTTAGAAATGCTGTGCAGGGTTCCGGAGCAGAGGGGACTTTCTGGCTCGCTCCGGAGCGACGCGGCCTGGCGTGCGCCACTCCCCCCCCCCCCCCCGTGGCGGAGGAGGAGCTCCGGCGGGGTGCGGTGCCGTCGGTGGGTGCCCGCTGCGTCGCGGCTCCAGCTCAGTGCTGAAGACGTCACATGTGGCCCTGTCGGAAACGCACCTTGGGTCGCCGCAGGCTCTGCTGCCACATGCAGTGGTCGCCCTTGTCCGTGGGTGGCGTTGCCCAGACCTGCTGCAGCGGAGTCTGGCCAGCAGGAGCCCTGGGGACAGACGCAGCCTGCCGGCGGTGTCCACAGCAAAGCTGTGCCTGAACGTGGGCACCAGCCCACGTGGACCTGCCCTCCACGGCTGCCTCCATCCCCACACAGGCAGCGCCGGGGGGCTGCACGGAGACCAGACGGCCTCCGATGCTGACCATCCGCCTCCTCCCGGGAGAAGTCTGTGGACCCCTGGCCTGTGGGGGCAGCGAGTGTCGCCTGCGTGGCCGGTCTACCGGAAGCTGCAGGAAGGGGCGCATCTGGACCGCCAGCCTGACTGCGGCCCTGATTCCGCCAGGGTCTCTCTGTGAGTGCCGTGTCCCGAGTCAGCGGGCGCAGGGGCATCCCCGTCGTGTGCTGTCCCGGGGAGGTCCTGGCCTCCGCCTCTATAGAGGGTGCTCTCACACCAGAGATGCTCTGACCTTAACGTTTGCTTTGCCTCTGTGTGTCCACAAGAGCCCTTTTTGGGCAGTGTTTGCATTGTATACCATTTTCTGTATTTCATTTTCACGCTTTCTACGTTCTTAGTTTAGAGCAGGGGCCCCCAGCCCTCGGGCCCCGGCCTGTGAGGAGCGGGGCCGCACAGCCACCTGAGCTCGGCCGCCTGAGCTCGGCCGCCTGCCTCCCCCGCCCCCGCCCCAGGTGCGCCGGAGGAGGTCGGGGACCGACCGCTGACTAAAGCATTCCTCCAGGACACACAATGTGTGATTTTTTGTTTGCTCCAGAAGTTTGGCCTTTCCCCATGTAGGAGCTCCATGTCGACGTAACTGACGATGCTAGTCGGCTTTGCCCGTTCACGCTGTGCTTGGAGACGGCTGTGCACCCGAGCACCGTTGCAGGGAGCCCAGAGAGACCCTGGTGACCCCTTCTTGGTCGCTTCCGATGGCGGCGTGCAGCACGTCAGTGAGATATCGAGGCTAACGAGGGTCCTGCTACCCATGACGTCAAAACGGTGAGCAGACTCGCCACCACGGTCTTCGTGCCCACAGACCCACTCACCTCCTCTACACCCACATCCCCTGGCCTTGACCTCACGAACACGAGTTGGTGTGTGTTTCTATGGGTTTGCCATTTCTAGAACATGCCATAAAAGGAGCTTCCAGTGTGCACCCTTTGGAGGTTGTCCACTCCACTCGGCATAACCCCCTGGATCTCCACGCGAGTCCGGGCGTGCATCCACCCCCTGCCCCGGCGTGCAGGTGAGTGACGCCCCACGGTGCACGTGCACCCGGCCATGTGCATGCTGTTGTGTGGGCTGAAGATTTTTAAACTGATTTTATCTACTTATCTTTAGAGAGGGGAGGGGAGAGAGAAAGAAAGGAAGAGAAACATCAGTGTGTGGTTGCCTCTCCTGCGACCCCCATTGGGTACCCAGCCTGTAACCCAGGCCTGTGCCCTGACCGGGAATCGAACCCGTGACCCTTTGGTTTGCAGGCTGGCACTCAATCCACTGAGCCACACCAGCCAGGGCAGGGTTTAAGATTTGAGTGCTTGGGGCAGACCCCCGGAGGTGCGATCTGGGCCACTGTGGCAGTTGCATGCTTAGTTTCTGAAGAGACGGTCACTGTGTCCTCCACAAGGTAGCTCCCCTGTCCCTTGTCATTGGCAGTGACCCAGCAGTCTGGTGTCTTTGCGTCCTGGCCGGCACCAGGTGTGGCCTCTCTCACTCAGGACAACGAACTGCGGCTCTAACTGGATCACCCCGGCGGCTGCAGAGCCCCTGGGGCTCACTAGCCGGTCACATCCGTGCCCGTGTGCTGGGGAGACCCGCTGCATCGTCGCTGCCGACCACGGAGCGCTCGGTCCGGGCGCGGTCTCCGCGTCCTTCGAGGCTGTGCGGTTTGCCTGGACTTCCTCCCGGGGCGGAGCCCTCCGCACAAGGTCTCTGAAACGGAAGGGCCTCGCGGACTGGTGGGGCTCTCCGGTCACCCACCCTCTTCCCACTGGCCGTGCGAGACAGCAAGTCAGAGAGCTCCGCCGCGGCTCAGCTGCCAAGGACGCCCTCCCCGGCGCTCCCTTCCCGCGTCAGCTCAGGCTCCGGCCCTGCCCACGGAGGCCCGCGGCCCGCTGAGTGGGTCCAGTGTGAGGCCAGGGGGCGGGTCAGGCCCACTTTGCCTGCGGGGGGCGACGAAGCTCTTCCTTCTCCACTGGTTTCGAACCTTCGTTAAAGGTCACGTGGGCGTACCCGTGCAGGGCTGTTTCCGGGCCTGGATCTGGCCCGCAGGCCATGTGTTTGCCCACCGGCCAGGGCCCCACTGGTTTCACATGCTCGCCTCCGACACTCAACAAGTTTCCCGTAGAGTCTCGTGCTGACCAACCTGCACAGCCACGGGAATCCGCCAAGACCCCGAAGGGGAGGAGCCCAGCGTCCCGGCTCTCCCGGGTCTCGCGGAGCTCTCCCACAAATCCCTCCGCCCGGTGTCCACCGGGACCCCTCGGGAAGGCGGCGACATGAAAGCTCAGCGGAGCACAGCATTGAACCCGGGGGTCCGGCTTCCACCACGGTGGGAGGGGCTGAGAAAGAAGTTCCGGGGAGGCGGGGGACCCCAGGGCCAGCCCAGAGCCAGGCGCACAGGGGGGAGCGGGGGCAGGGTGAAGAAGGGTCCCACTGAGCAGGAAAACACCAGAGCCACGCAGCTCTGTGGTCCGCTGCTGCCAGGCCGGATCACGCCCTGCAGCTCTGGCTCGCCTGCGCCCCAGAGCGCCGGTGCCTGTGCAGCTGCTGGGCTGTGACCTGCTCTCAGGGGCACAGGCCGGCCGTCGGGGTGGGGGACAGGCTCAAAAGGGTGAGAGTGAGGACAGCCTGGGCTCCCCCGCCCCTGGTGTCCACCGTTGCAGAAGACACCACCACTGTGCTGAACCACCAGGACCTTCTCGAGGCATGGTCTCTGCCTCGCCTGTGCCTGGCCGTGCTCACACAAACTGTGTCTGGGCCACTCGAACCCAGAGCCCGGCGGGGCTGAGCCTCTGAGGACGGCATTCCCGGCCCTCTTCAGGTGCCGCAGTCCCTGCACTCGACGACACGCGGCGCGGCGCGGCCGGCTGACCTTCCGAGAGCTTTGAGGGCCAAGGGTCCCCTTCAGAGAGCTGCCACTGTGAAGGGGCCACCTCCAGAAGGCACGGTGCCGCCACCAGCACCGACACACAGGCCCCTGCCGGGCCCTTTGCTCTGGAGCGCAGGGTTTCCACAGCTGACCGGCAGGGGCCCCGGTGCTCCCTCTCAATCCCAGGGCTAGAGCTGCGATCTGCCCGTACGGGACGGGTCCTGGAACCCTCGGGCCCCACCACGCCCAGCCCTGGGAAAAGCCCAACCTTAGCCCCTTGCCTGTGCGCCCCCGCCGGAGCCGTGCCCTCGCCCTCGCCGTGGGCCCCCACACCTGCCCGGGACGGCCCAGGACTGGTCCGGCCCCACACTGGGCGGTGACAGGCCAAGGCTGCGCAGGAACAGGTGCCCCTGTGGGGACACAGCCCAGGCCCTCGGCGCCTGCCTGTCCCAGGTCGGCAGGCGCCCCCAGGGCGACGGTCGGTGCAGAGAGGAGACAGGGAAGGGCTGCTCTGAGGGTCTGACATGGACGCAGACACGGAGGAACAGGAGCTCACAGACCCCGGGGACGTCGGGCTCACAGGGGGCCCGAGAGGGCCCAGGCCAGGCTCCCTGCCCGGTTCAGGAGACCCGGCCTCCGGCTGTGCAGGCCCCCCGCGGGGGCTCTGGGGGAGGGGCGGCTTTCTCAGAGCACAAGCGCCTCCAAGGAAGCGCCAAAGCATCTTGCAAGGTGGGGCCGGGCCCTGACACCACATGTGGCCTACCAGAGTGGGGGCGCTGCGTCCGGGAGTGCCTCCCATGCCCACTTCTGGGCCCAGCTCAGCTGGAAGTCCCTCCAGGGGCCACACTCCAGGGGCCCTGAGGAGCCACCCGGCCGCACTGTGGCGTCTGCACGCAGGCCCGGGAACCACCTGGGAGGAGGGCCTTGCGGTTCAGCCGCACTCCCGGCCCTGGGAGAGTGGGGAGCTGCGTCTGACGCCAGCACGCCGAGCAGAGCGCAGGCTCCGCAGCCGGGCTCGCCCTGCTCTGTCCTGGGTGGAGTCCGGAACCCGGCCACACGCTCCTGAGGGGGCACAGAGCAGGCCAGGGGCGGGGCACACCCAGAGAAAAAGCGGTCCGCCTCTGCCCCCCCCCCGCTCCTGCCGGTGCTCTGGAGGTGACTGCGCGCCGGCCAGCAGACAGACGGGCAGGCACTTACGGATGGCGAGCGTCATGCAGCGCCTCGTCTCGTAGGGGCAGACCCTGGTTGTCGAACACTGGAAGGTGTTTATGACTGCACAGTCGAAGCACTTCACGTTGTAGGTCCCTGAGAGGAGCGAGACCCTGGCTGAGCTCCGAGCACCCAGGCTCTGCCCGCCCTCCCAACAGCCCTCCCCTGGGCCCCCCTTCTCGCCTCCCCCACCTTCCCCCACCTCTGAGGATGGCCCGGGGCCCACAAGCAGCAGTCCTCAGTGGGCTCTGAGTCCGGGCAGGACTAGCCTGTGCCAAGGCCAAGCACAGC
The DNA here is from genome assembly GCF_019186645.2 of Phyllostomus hastatus. Classification (NCBI taxonomy): domain Eukaryota; kingdom Metazoa; phylum Chordata; class Mammalia; order Chiroptera; family Phyllostomidae; genus Phyllostomus; species Phyllostomus hastatus. The sequence continues at coordinate 48,427,245 of NW_025334017.1, read as the reverse complement.
AGGAGCTGCGCCTGTTCCCAGAGGCAGGCGGCAGGGCGCGCCCGCGGCGGCCGGGGCGGGGGCCCTGGGCTCGGGGGTTTCCGCTGGCCTGTCCAGGGCACCCTCTGGCACCCGCCTGGACTCAGCCGCTCCTGCCTGCGTGCAGCTGGGACGCCTGGCAGGCCTCCGGGTCAGGTGCTTTGGGGAGAGGGGCAGGCCTCCCCGAAGATCTCCTGGCTAAGGACACTGTACCCCCCCACCCCGGTGCCCACCGCCGGCTGGGACGCGAGGGCGCTCAGCCGCCAGGACGAAGACAACTGCACTCCAGCCCTCCCCACGCCGGGAACTAGGAGGCTGGGCGAGTTCCCGGCCCTCCAGACAGGGACAGGAAGGACACTTACACCTCCGCACAAACAACTTCGAGTCCCCAGCGGTGGCAGACGTGTTAGGGTCGGCCAGCGTCAGCACCGTGGCCAGCAGCAGCGCCCCGAGCAGCAGCATGTTGGCCGGGAGCCTGAGCCTGCCGCGGAGGAGACCCGGGTGCAGGTCAGCCAGGGCGGGGCTCCCCGGGCAGCGTCCTGCAGCACTGAGGCCGCGTGGGTGCCGCGGGGGCCCAGGCAGGGGCGGGGGCGGGGGGAGGGGCAGGGGGGAGGGGTGGGGGCAGGGGGAGGGGTGGGGGCGGGGCGGGGGAGGGGCCGGAGGCGGGGCCTGGCCTGCTCTGCTGGGGAGCCAGGGGGCCCCGACCCTTTTAGGGCGCTAGGCCCGCCCCACCCGGGCCCCGGTCCGAGGGCCGCCGCCCAGGGCCCGCACAACTGACCCCAGGCACGGTCCCGGCCCGTGGGCCGCGTGCCCCGCGATGTACCCACACCTTCTGGAATCTTCCACCTCCCCCTCAAGCTCCCCGACCACCTGGAACCTTCCCTCCACCCAGAATCCGCCAGCCCCCTGCCCCCCCGCCCCGGCTGCGGCCCCCAGACCTCTAGAACGTCCCGCCCCGGGCGAGCCCTCAGAGAGAACGTCCCAACGAATGTTCCCGAAGCTGCGCGAAGCATGCCGGGAGCGGCTCCCGGGCCCCGGGGGCCCTCCGATCCCAGAAGTCCCCGCGCTCATTGCCCGGGGCCCGGCTCCCAAACCGCCAGCAGCGAAGGTTCCAGAAGGTGTGGGCGCGTGGCAGGGCAGACAGCCCCGCGGGCTTGGACGGCAGCCTCTGGTCAGTGGTGGGGGACCTGGGCGGAGGCCCTCGGACCCCGGCGGGATGGGCCGGCGCGGCGCCCCCATAGGGTCCCGGACCCGCTAACGTGGCAGCTGAGCAGGCCCCGCCCCCTTCCCCTCCCCCCTCAGGGCCCCGCACCAGAGTGGCAACCCCTCCACCCGCAACCCCCCCCCCCCGTCCTGAGCCCCACCACCAGCACCGTCCCCCCACGATGTGCGGTTCCCCCCTCCACCCCCCCACGGTCTCGGGCCGCACCCGCACCACCCCTCCCCCCATCCTGGTCCCCCACCTGCATGGCACCCCCACCCCCCCGTACCCCGTGGCGGGAGGACGGGATGCACGAGGAGACAGGCTCCTGAGAGGAGGACCGGGAGATGGGGGGGGGGGGGTGGCCCAGGGGCTGGGGACTGGCTGTCCTGCACCAGGGACCTAGGAGAGCCTCAGCGCTGGAATCTCGGGACACGCTGGGTGGGGCAGCAGCGCCTGCCTGGAGGGGCGGAATGTCAGAACGGGGGACGTTCCAGAGGGAGCCTAGGGACCACCCCCCCAGCAGGGGGCAGTGTTGCGGCTGTGGGGCAGCGGGCCGCCTAGGCCGGGGGCTGGCTGCAGGGCATCAGGGCCAGCCTGTGCACCCGGGCAGGGTGCCCCGTGGGGATGCCCTGGGTGGTAGGTGCAGAGGGAGCGAAGGTGGAGGGGGAGGTATGGGCTGTGGGGTGAAAGGGCCCCTTGGGGGTTCTGAGAGAGCAGGACCTCAGGGCGGGGGTGGGGAGCCAGGGGCCGCCTTCAGGGAGGGGTAGCCGGGTCCCCTGCCGAGAAGGGGTGCTTGGGAAAGTGGGGGTGAATGCACAGCGTGAGGGGTCCTTGGGGATGGAGGGACCTTGGTAGTGGTGACAAGTCACTCACCACCAGCAGGGCACACCGGGCTCGGACCCAAGGGTGAGGAGCAGGCAGGGTGCTGGCCCCGGTGGCAGTGGGCTTGGCCTGTGGGGGACACGCAGCTACCCGAGGTGACCGCGTGGCCGTGTCCCTCGTGTGCAGGGCCGGGCACTGCTGGAAATGTGGGTCTTCCTCGCTCTTCTCCTGGCTGTGGGCCTGCCTCAGGTGCAGACGAACGTCGCCGTGGCTGGGAGACAGCGTGAGTCCCGCCCCAGCACGGAGCCCCCCGGGAGGCGATGGTGCCGGAGCCGGGATGCAGGGCCTGGGGGACCGGAGCGGGAGAAGGTCCCGGGGCCAGGACGGTGGGCGGGACGGGCACGTGGGGGCGGACGCCAGCGCCCCGAGTTCCCTGCTGCTGGAGCCGTGGAGTGGGAGCCCGGGGTGCGCACGTGCTGGCCCACGAGAGCTGGCGCCGTGCGGGGTGTCCCCGGGGCACGTCTGGGTGCGGGCGTGTGAGGGAGTGCAGGACGGAGGCCACGAGCTCGGGGGGCAGGCCGAGGGGCATGGAAGACGGGCCCACGGCGGGAGGGAGGGCGCGTGTGGGGCTTTCCCTGAGGCCGTCTGGAGAAGGCCTCTTCCCACTTTCCTTTTTACCCTCCTTTCAGGGCCGCTGAACTGTCACGTCTGTGAGAGGGAAAACGACTTCGGCTGTGTGAACCCCAGGGACTGTCCCCAGAACACGGAGTTTTGTTCTACCGCAGCCGTGAGTAAGTGTCTCGGCCGCCCCTGGGCCGCACAGGCAAGCCCGCGGAGCACCCTCGGGAGTGAGGGTCTGCCTTGCGCCCCTCGGGGACCCGTGAGTGACGTGGGAGGGACCCTTCGTTTGAGTTTGAGGAAGCGGGTCCTGAGGAGCCAGCCAGGGAGGGGAGCCAGCCTGTGCAGGACAGGGACGTCCTCGGGGCACACGTCACCGGTCATCAGGAGGTCACGCGGGAGGAAGCAAAGAGGGGAGGGTCTGTTCATCCGCCTTTGAACAGCGCGTGTCAGCCCGTGGCCCCCCCACCGAGAACAGCTCTTCCGGGAGACGGTCCCGGTCGGGCCCAGGGTGCACAGTGCAGCCCGGGAGGCCCAGCATCGCCCCTCCAGTCTCCCACCCAGGCCTTGCGGGGGGTTGGAAGACTGGGGTTCGGTTCTTGAGCTGCTCGGGGCAGGACAGGGGAGGCTCCGTGTCCCTGGAAACGCGTGGGGGCCGCGCCCAGGCCGAGCACCACCAGAGGCTCCTGTGGAATTCATAAGGTCACCTGCGGAGGTGACTTGCACAGCGAAACGGATGAGCCGCCGTCACAGACGGCCAGGCAGGCCAGCGCTGAGCCGTGCCCACGCAGGCTCTGGGCCCCGGGGCTCCCATGGGCGCCCTGCGCAGCGGCAGGGTGGCCAGAGTCCCGGCTCCCTGTGTGTGCCCGGGGTCACCGGGGCCCGACCACCCTGTGTTTGAGAGCCGGGGTTCAAGCTGCCTGTGCGCCCCCGCACGGAACCCCTGGACCAGGTTCCCCACGTACGCGGGCAGGCCCCGCCGGGGGCGTCCGGTGCCACACTTGGCGTGTGCCAGGGCCCCCAGGAGCAGCTGAGAGCAAGACGTCCGTGTCTCTTCCTGCCTGGTGGGGGCTCCAGCCTCCCCGCGGGCGCCCTCTGTGGCGTGCCTGGCGGGCGGGGGAGGAGGGCACCCACCGGGAGGGCCCGGGTGGGGCAGAGACAGGCAGGAGCGGCACCGGGGGCCCTGCCTGCACTGTACGTGGTCCTCTCTCCCCGTCCGTGTCCGTGTCCATGTCCGTGTCTGTGTCTGTGTCCTGCCAGGGCTGTTCCCGCGTTTCTTCTACGTGTCGAAGCAGTGCTCCAAGTACTGCCCCGTCCACGCCCCGTCGTCGGCAGCGGAGGCCAGGTCCTTCGTCCTGGAGAAGCCCACGCCCTTCATCTACGTGCGCTGCTGCCGGTTTCCCCTGTGCAACAGCTACACCCCCAACGTCACGGAGTTCAGAGAGTTCAGAGAGGCCGGCCGGGCCCCCGGGGGGCGGGGCGGCGGTGCTGGGCTGTCGTTGCTGCTGGCGCTGCTGCTGGCGCTCAGCTCCGGGTCCCTGGGCCTCGGGCTGTGCTGAGCTGTGCGGGGGCCGGGCCGGGGCCTCTGGCGCTGCCCAGATGGAGCCGAGTGCCAGGGGCTGGGGGGAGGCTGTCGCATTAAACTTGTTTTCCCTTGGCGGACTTGTGGTCTGACTTCCGAGGGCCCTGGCACTGCAGGCGGCACAGACCTGGGGCTGTGGCAGCAGCTGGCTCCCAGAGCCCGCCCACCCCTGCTCACAGCAAGGTCGTGTCTTGGTGTCTCTCTGACACCGGGCCTTGTGACTGCCTGTGGCTGTCAGCCGTGCTCTCCTCTCCCGCTCCAGGGCTGTAGGAAAGGGGAGGGGGCGCCGAGTCCCCCTCCCGAAGAGGAGCGTTTGCGGGCTCCGGGCCTTTGGGGGACACAGGGTCAGTGGAGGAGGCAGCCTGACTGGGTGGCGAGGACCCCTCCACCGGGGACGGGGACGTCAGCCTGTTCCGATGAGGCAGGCCCTGGGCTGCCCTTGTCCCGCGCCCCCTGCCAGATCCAGGAGCCCCAGGAGAGGGGCTTCTGTGCAGTGAGCCTGGACTTCAGCCCCCAGCGGCGGTCTGTGCGCACTCCCAGACGCCGGGTGGGCCTGTGTCCTGCCCCTGAACTGGGCCAGGGCACAGCAGCGGGTTCCCAGTCCGGGGGCCCGGGACCCTCCCGGGACTCGGGTGTGGGCGGCCCCTCTCTCCAGCAACCTCTGGGCCCCGGGTCTGGGCCTCGAGGACCTGCGGCCGGCAGGCAACTCTTGGCCCTGGGGCTGCCCCCTCGGGCTGGAGCCAGCAGCAGGCAGCCCGGCCTTCCTGCCCTTGTGCCAGGCCCGGTGTCCCCTGGGGCGGAACGGGCCCTGCGGAGGGGTGTCTCGGGCCGGGGTCTCCGAGGGAGAGGAAGGACGTGGTCTCCACGCTGAAAACGGCAGCCAGTGCAGCCGCCGGATGAAGCAGCAGCTGCGGCTGGAGCGGGGAGCTGCCGGTGGGTCACAAACTGAGCCTAGTAAACCGCCGGCGCCCGGGACACAGCCCACGGCCAACCCTGCGCCTCTGGCGCCCCTAGCGGCGGGACCTGGCGCCGCCGCGGGGCTGGGCCACTCTGGGGTGGGGGGCCGGGCTTGGACCTGAGGCCGGGGCCGGGGCGCAGGGCCAGCCGCAGTAAGCAGGGGGTGGAGGAGCTTCCAAAACAGGCGTGAAAGTGACGGTGGCTCCAGAGCTGAATGGGGAGCCCGCTCACAGGAAGGCCGTCTCAGCCTCAGACCCCGACTGCCAGGGCGGCGCCGGGCAAATGCGAAACGGCCCGCCCGGGACTGTCGCTCAGAGCCGCCCGGGCGTCCCCCATTGCCCCTGTGAAGTTCCCCCGGTTTGTCGCATGCTGGTCCGGACTCACGACTCTCTGCTATTCCCGAAGAAACCGGTTTTGCTGGTGGAATGACTTGTTTACTTTGTTTTATTGGTTAGGACGGCACAAAGAGGATGCCGGCCCACGTGACCGAGACCTTTCCAAGGGCGAAGGGAAACCCGACGGGCTGGCTGCTTCCAGACGCGCCTGCATCTGGGAACCTAGACTCGCCGTGGGGCAGCTGGCCGGGCGTTCCCGAAACGCCGCAGGCTTCCTCAGACCACCCCCAGGGCCGCGGCCGCAGGGGGGCGGGCGTGTGCGCAGCCGCGGGGGACGGAGAGGGAGCGCGCACGGCGTGCGGTGCCGAGCGCTGCTCGTCCGTCCCGCGCCGCCTCCGCGTTACAGGTGGGGGAACCAGGGCTCCGCTGGGCGCAGACTTCAAACGTGCCCCAAGGGTAGCTCCCCCCACCCCCGTTCTGCGGGACACTTTGTGGACAAGAAATGGAAGGCACCGCCCCATAGGGTCAGGGGCCTTCCTGCGCTGGGAAGGTCCCCCCCGTGGCAGGCCTGTGGGAGGCATGTGCAGGGTGTCCGGCCAGGCGGGGCAGCACACAGCACCCGCAGCGGGAACGGGAAGTCCTGGCCCGGTCATTGCGGCCACCCCCCCCCCAGTTCTGGTCACCCCGACAGGGCCACGTACAGACGTGGAGCTTAGGAGACATGTTTGTTTTTTTAAGCAAAAGAACAATTTCCTCTGAAATATTCAGACAACCCAAACAATGGCGCGGGCCTGTGTGGACCTGGGCGGTGGGAAGCGGGCGACGTGTCCGTGATCCACGCCCTGCTTTGCAGACTTTGCTCAGGACCACGGGTCACCGGAGTGGGGAGCTGCCACTCGCCACGCGTCCCACCCGGCTGTTCAGGGCTGGAAAGGTGCCTATTGCGCCGGAGGAACTGTATTTTAGATGTTATTTAATTTCATTGTACTTTAAATGGTGACCTGGGCTCCGGGTGATGTCGGCACACAACTCCAAGAGACCTGAAATGTCCGCGTCTTGCTGTTCCTTGCATTTTTAACACTTAACCAGGAAAAGAATACATCCCTGACCTCCTGGCAGTCCGAACCAGCTGTCGCCTGCGCAGCTTTCCCTGTCGTCCGCGCTCGGGGCCCGGGCGGCCTCAGTGCGCCCGCTGTTTGCCGCTCGCGGGCGCCACCTACGGGTGAGAGCGTTCCGGCGCGCAGCTCAGCCTCCCCGCACCGGCCACCGAGCTGCTGGGGCCGGGAGGAGGCCCCGGGAGGACGTGTCTGCCCCGCCGCGCAGCCCCAGCGCTGGCCGCGCCCCGGCCCTCCCTTTCCCCCTGCCTCGCGTTCCCACTCGCCCCTCTCCCTGTCGCGTCTTTTCCTCCCTTGGCCCGCGTCGCCGCGCACTCGCTGCCCCTCCGCCTGCTCCGCCCGCGCGGGTGGCGGTAGCGACCTGCTTGCGGAAGCCAGTTCGGTTGGTAGGAAGTTGGGGGAGCTTTGGTTAGGGACACTCACGCAAGTTCAATCACGTCAACTTACACTGACGTGGATTTACATGGAGAGAACGGCCGCGTTCGGCACCTGCACTTCGGCTGATTTTACCCCCGTGTGCCGTTCTCCAGCAGTTCTCCGCCTCGGGTCTAGGTGGCGCGCGCACTGCGACAGAGCGACGGGCCGCCTCCTCCGCAGTGCGCGCCTCGTCCCGGCGGCGGCCCAGGGAGGCCGGGGGGGTCCACACCACAGGAGTCCGCCGACGTCAGGGCTTGACTGCCGGTCCCGCTAAGTGTCCGGGCCTGGGAAGGCGGTGCAGGAAACAGCGGCCGGCAGAGCGGTGTGTCCGCGCCGCGCACCGCGCTGCGAGGGGGCGTTCCTCCCGAACCTGAGCACATCCTCGCACTCCACGAAGAATTCACGCGCGTCACTGGTGGAGGAGCGCCCACACGGTCCCCGCTGCTGTCCCCTCTCCTCGGAATCGTTAACACGAACGGAAACCTCAGGCGGCTCGCGTCAGAACGGGCGCCTCGCCGAGGACACGGGGCGGTGGTGCGGGCAGCCGGAGAGCCGGCCGTCCCGGGAGCTCACGACAACGGGCATCGAGCGGGCTGTCATTGTTGGTGGACTGTGTGCCGCGTCCCCCTCACCTGGGCGGCGTCTGCGGGGAGCTCCCGCACCTGCGCAGATGTGTGGTTTCTCCAGGGAGCTGCCCCTCCGGCGGCGGCCCCTCCCAGCCCCCCGCGTCTGCAGATGCCCCTCTCACTCCCCCTCCGTGGTGCTCCTTTGCGCGTCCACTGGATGGCCTCTCCTGACCCTCCTGGAGCAGGTGGCCCTCTCCAGGACAGACGGTGGGCCCTCCTCGGCGGGCACCGTGCCAGCCGAGACGCATCACCCCCAGAGCCTTCTGGGCTCCTGACGTCGGGGACGCCGCCGCCCAGACTTTGTACCTAAGAGACCATCACGCTGTTTGACCCTCCGGGCCAGCCTGGAGGAAGCCCCCCACCCCCCACCCCCGGCTGCAGAGACCGAAAGGCCCCCCCAGCTAAGGAGCTGCAGAGCCATGCCGGGGCCCCGGGCCCTGCGACACCCAGGCCAGGTTCCCCTCCCCCTGCAGCTTCCGGAGACAGCGTGCCCTTGGGGGGGACATGTCGGGTTCAGCTTCCACTCGCACCGGCCTGGCATGGGCCACACGCAGACAGATGTCTCGGCGTCTGCGGCTGCCCCGCGGGGCCTGTCACTCCTGGGATCCAGGGTACTCCCGCTGCTGTGTGCTGGGCACTGAGGAGGCGGACTTTGGGTCCCCAGAAGCAGACCTGAGATGAGCTGGAGAGCAAACTCAGGTGGGGCAGGGGGGTCTCGGGCAGAGACAGGAAGGCAAGGCATTGTCTGGCCGGCCCACTGCAGGCTTGGGCTCCACGCCACGGGCGTCTTGGAGCCCGTGGGGAACCCTCACCCCAGACCCGCCGCCTCCCCGGGCAAGCTGCCGCTGCTGGGGTCCCAGGGCCCAGGGGCACTCATGCCTGGGCTCTGGGCCTGCCCTGCTGGGGTGGGGGCGGGGCCCAGGCCAACAAGTGCGGTGCTGCCCTGGGTGCCAGGCATAAACATGGGGGGCGGGGTCCAGGCGCAAGTGAGCCCCGACAGCGCCCACCGGCATCATCACACTGGATCTGCAGGAGGGCCTTCCCAGGCCGGCCACGAGGGGCCCCCAGGTGGAGAGGGAAAGTGAACAGGGAAGCTGGCCCGAGGCCTTCCTGGTGGAGGCGGGGGTGGGGGCGGGGCTGCAGCTGGGTGTGGGGGCCCAGTGCTCCTGTCCCTGAACCCAGAGGGCTTCCTAAACAGGCCTTCTCTGTGGGGAGGGCTTGCAGCTTCCCCCTCGCCACAGGCCTGCGTGCCTGTGCCCCCAGGGCCACTCCCTGTGAAAGCTGTTGGCCCTCCCCTCCCCAGCCAAGGCCGGCCAGTGTGGGTGAGCCGTGCCCAGCATGTGGGAGGTGCAGTAAATAGCTGTGGAAGGAACGGATGAGTGACTTCAGTGCGTGGGGACCACCCTGCACCCAGTTTGAACAGCCCCCCCTTGCCTGTCTCGGGCTTGCAGGGTCCAGGCGGCAGGGGTGCCAGCCCCAGCGTGCCCGCTGGCCAGTGGTCAGTATTGGGAGAAACGACTCAGGGGAGAGGCGGGGGACAGTGGTCCTGCTTAGTGACCCGGGACAGAGGCCTAGAGGTGGGACTGAGCCGGCTGTGTTCAGGAGTGTGCACTGTGCGTGTAAACACGTGTGTGGGTGTGCACACGGGGCTGGCACTGCGTGAGCATGCATGTGGGAGTGGCAGGAGAAGCGTTGAGGGGAGAGGGGGTGGGGGCTGAAGGTGGGAGGGCGGCCCCCCGTGCCCAGGGAGGGAGCCGGAGCCCCCAGCCTCTGCGCTGGGCAGGGAGGAGCAGCGGACAGACGCTCCGGGTGGCGGAGCCATGCTGAGGTGTTGGCCCTCAGGGCCCCCCCAGCTGCCCCCTTAAGGAGTCGCCCGGCCCGAGGCTGGGGCATCAGTGCCCAGGGCTCCCCACGGCTGGGAGGAGCCGTGAGGGGAGCACCCCTCCGCACGGGGCTCCGGTGCACCCCACACCGGGTGCCCAGCTTCCGGCAGCCACTCTGCCCCCACGCTTCTGCTGTGCCAGCGGGCAGCGCCAGGGGAAGCTGGATGCCTGAGGACAGGGGCCGGGCCTGGGACCCCGCGGCCGCACTTCCTGAACCAGGACACCCGGTGTGAACTCCACGGCCAGGACCTGCCCTGGGGGTCTCACCATCTCCCTGACACGTGGCGGGAAGAGAGTTCGGGGGGCTGTGGTCAGAGAGGAGCCCCTCCTACGCGGACGTCCCTCCGGAGGGCTTGCCGGTTCACCTGGGCCCCGCCCCACCTGGGGGGCTCCTGTCCACCGTCCCGGGCCCCTCCAGCGCCCCAGCTGCTGTCGTCTGTGGCTCGGCCCCACCGGTGGAGGAGGGCTGTCTACACTGTCCCAGCCCCCCCGCCCCGCCCCCCCGAGGGACACCGGCTGCCGGTTCATCCAGTCTGCCGCCTCCTCGGTCCTGGAAGATGCCTGCTGCCCACGCTCAGGAACACGGGCGTCCCTGCACCCGGGCTCCTTGCTGCCCAGACAGGCTGGCACTGGAGTGGCCACCACCCCCACCCCGGGACCCTGGGAAAAGGATCCCCGCCCTCCTCCTCCCCCCCACCCCCCCAGTCCCTTCCCTGGAAGGAGCCGGCGAGGCTCCAGGGGGCACCAGCCGGACCCTCCGGGGCAGGCAGCCCCAGTGCCGCGGGGGGCGCTCTCAGAGAGCCCACGCCTGAGAGGCCGGCGCTCCCCCTGCTGCAGGAGGATGGGCGGGGCCAGAGCAACGCAGGACAGCACTCGTGGCACAGGCCACTCCCGTCCCGCCCGCGGCGGAGCCCCTCGCGCCGGGGCTCCCTCTGCTTCGCCCCGCTCTGGCCATGGGGTGTCGCGCGCTGGAGCGGCCCCCGCGCCCAAGGCTGGGGCTCGGGCTCCACGTGTGATGGGTGTCAGGGCAGAGCCCTCCTTGGTGGGCGGGGCGCAGAGCACCTTTTGGGGGGCCCTGCCTGACAGCAAGGGGCCCACGTACAAGTTCTGGGCCCCCGCCCCCGCTGGCGGTGGCGGGAAGCAGGAGGGAGGAGGGGCTGAGGCTGGGGAGGCTGGAGCAGCACCCGAGGCTCCCACCTGGGGCCCAGGTGTCTCACTGGGGACGGACCGGCTCCTCCGGGCAGCAGGCCGTGGGTCCCGGGCCTCGCCACCGCCCGGTTCGCTCACCTGCCCTGCCACCTGTGGGACGGGGGCCCCCAACCCCTCTCAGCCACTCTGCGGAGTGGAGTCCGGTGTCAGCCTGGGGGCCACGGTGGGATGGGGTCTGGGCCAGCCTGGGCCTAAACTGGAGAGCACCCTGCTCCCAGTGCACCCTGGGTGGGCAGCAGGCGCCCAGATTAGTTCAGAGGGGAGGCTCCGCCCCTCCCCCAGCCCGGCCTTGGCCCCGGGGCTCCTCGCTCTGCGTGCTCCCGGCCCTCCCCACAGGCCGGTCTCACGGCAGGGGTCTGGGCCAGCCCGCCCTTCCCGGCCACGCGCCCCTCCTCGCAGCAGGGCCCGGAGCTTTCTGGGGCCCGGCGGTGGGCTGAGGCGGAGTCTGGGAAGACGTCTGGGCCTGAGTCCCGTCCCGGTCCCGGGGCGCTCCGGGAGGGGCTGGGCTGCGGGACAGGGGCGCCAGGGGCTGCTGGGCAGGACCCCGCTCACTGTCAGGGCCGTGGACACAGGAGGTCCTCGAGGTGGGCGGCGGGGAGACGGAGTGGGAGGGGCAGCCAGCAAGGGAAGACGGAATGGAGTCGGTGCCCAGTGGGTGGGTCGGACACAGTGGCTGGAGTACAAGGGCGGGGTGGGGGGCGGAGTCTAACAGAGTTAGTGTTGTGGGCGGGGAGTGGGGTGGAGGGCACAGAGAGCCCTGGGGTAGCTCGGCAGCACCCCCCTCAGCGCAGACCGACGCCCGGCGAGTGGCCAGCCCCGGCCTTCGGCTGCCCCTCACGGAGCCCACACTGCGCTCCTGACCGGGGTCACCCACCTCTTTCGGGGATGGGGCAGATAGGGACCCCCACAGCATTTGCCTAAACACATACGTAAGTTCTAGAAGAAGCTAAAAAACCCATTAAAATAACATCAAAACGAACTTGCCAGTCGGGCGTGACCCTCGGGTCCCAGCTCCTCGCCGCTTGTGCTGGAGGGACAGCCTGTCCTGAGCCTGACCCGCCCTGCCCTGCAGGGTCCCCACACGCAGGCGGGCGGCCCAGCCCCGCCTCCCACCCCCACCCAACCCCCTTTGCCACCCCGGAGCCTGGGGATGGGCACCCAGCAGCTCAGCCCGCTGCCCCAGACGGCGGGGGAGAGGCTCCGGGCGGGCGCAGGCGGGGGCCGGGCCAGGGCTCTCGGAGTGTTCCGGACCAAGGTGGCTCTGCTCTGCGGGGGAGGGGAGGTGGGAGGCGTGTCCAGGGTTCAAGGGTCCCCCGGAGGCCCAGGGGGCGCAGAGGCCAGGGGAGGCGAGTCGTGCCGAGTGGGCGCCCTGGGCTGGCAGAACTCTGGAGCCGCGTCCAGAACGGTGCTGTGCTCACTGGGGAGGGCGCTGCAGCCCCCAGAGGAGGCCCGTGGCGCTGGAGGGACACCAGGAGGTGTGAGCTGTCACCCCTCAGGTTCTGGAACCCGAGCCATACCCCAAAACAGCCACGGGGGGTGGCCCACTTGTGCCCTTTCTTGTGCTCCCCAGGGCACCCTTGTCACCCACGGTCCCAGAGCCTGGGTGGCAGTGGCCGAGTGCCACTGGGATGCCAGGGCCCCTCGGACTCCGTCCCCCCGCACCGCCCTGCCCCGCTGGCTGGCCCCGCAGACCAGCAGCTCCAGCGACCCTGCGAGTTTGCTGGGAGAGGCAGTCTCGGGTCCGCCCAGGCCCCCGGATCACAGTCAGCGGTCAGTCTCCAGGGCCCCAGGCAGCCTGCGCACACAGTGAAGGTTGAGTCCTGGGCCCAAAGCCAGCTTTCAGCCCGCAGTGCCTCAGTTTCCCCATTAAGTGGATTCGGGACCTCCCTGCCCGCCCTGGCCCAGAGGAGGTGGCTTCGCCTACTTGGAAGAGCTCTGGGTGGGCCGCGTCCCCCAGAAGCGCCCAGGGCACAGCTGTGTCCCCCGGGCCCCCGGGACGGGCTGCCACCCCTGGGCCACCGTCCCTGTGTCTCCTTCTTGCTCCCCAGACCAGCCCGGGGCCTCGTGACTACTGAAGGGACCCGGAGGCCAAGGCTCAGGGCAGAGGGACGGCCCGTGAGGGGCACTGGCGCCCTGCCGAGTGCGCCCGAGGGCGGGGCGAGGGGAAGTGGGTAGGCGCCTGGTCAGGCCGGCCCTGCTGCCCCGCTCTCGTCTCCAGCTAAATTACCGGGTCGGAGCCGGCCGGCGTATAAAGGCCCCCGCACGGCTGCGCCCAGTCTCGCGGCGGACACCCCACGATGAGGCCACTCCCGGTGTTTCTGCTCCTGGCCGCTCTGTGCGTGGACCTGGGTAAGGGCCGCCGACCCGGGGGGCAGGGGCAGCGGCACACAGATGCCCGGCGGGGCTGGCCTCGGGCCGTGGGGTCTGCGGTTTTGCACTGCGGGGAGTGAGGGGCAGGCCGCACAGCTGCTCCCTGAGCGACCACACCTGGGGCCTCCGCGCCCCTTTGGGCCCCTTTTCCGGGGCACCTGGCTCTGGACTGTCGGGTGGGAGGCCTGGTGACAGGCAGGGCCACAGAGCCGGGGGCAGGGCACGGGACCCAGGCTTCAGCAGCGGCCCCGGTGGCCCTGTTTTCTGGGACAAAGGGAGCTCTGGCGGGTGAGGGTCTTGGTGCTGCAGCCGGGGAGGCGGCTTGGTGGCCCCCACCCGCCGGCCTGGCCGTGAGGCCTGGAGCAGGGCACCCGCAGCAGGGGGTTGGGGGGGAGGCCCCGGAAGTGGGGCCTGTGATTAGCAGCCGAGTAATTACCATCCAGGGTTAATGACCCCCATCGGCCCCCCCCGAGAGCGGGCTGCAGGGGGTGAGTCTCCCGCTGTCTGGGGAAGCGCCGGGGGTGGGGGTGGGGGGTGGAGGGGGGGCCCGACGTGGAGGCTTGGGGAAGCTGGGAAGGAGGTGGCTGCCTGCCTGGGAGGCCGATGCTGGGACAGCGGCTGCTGGGAGGGTCACAGCTCCGGGGAACGACAGGCCCCAACTCTCAGCACAGCCCAAACCCCTGTGGGGGAAACTGAGGCACAGTCAGGTTCTCTCTCTCTCTCTCTCTTTTTAAGAAAGAGAGAGAGAAACATGGATCAGTTGCCTTGTGCACACCCCCAACTGGGGCCCTGGCCAGAAACCCAGGCATGTGCCCTGACGGGGAATCGAACCAGCGACATTCGGGTGCACGGGCTGGTGCTGAACCCACTGAGCCACGCCAGCCAGGGCCAGGTTCTTGTTCAGAGGAACCCAGCAGTGTCTCCCTGCCCCCGTGAGCACAGATCCTGGGTCACCTCGGACAGCGAGCCTCCTCTCGGGGGTTCTAGGCCCCGGACCTGGGCCGCGGCCTCTGAGCTGGGGGTGGGGCTGAGCTGGACTACCTGCTTGCCCGTGGTGCAGCCACAGGTGTCCCCACTCTGCACGCTGCAGGGAGAACGGCTCTGGCACCGCCCGGCCCACCCGGGGAAGGTGCTGTCCCCTTATTCCATGGGTGCTGGCTCCCAGGTCAGCCAGCGCGGGCATGCCTGGTCCTATAGGGCAGCCCCGCCGGGCGCCCCCTCCAGAGACCCTCTCGGGACACCCAGCCCCCCGGAGACCTGGAACAGAGGGCTCGTCCCTGCGTCGCCGGCCCCACGCTGGGCAGGGTGCCCCGGCTCCCTCACCCCTCCATCGGCCCTGTCACAGCCGGGACACCCACAGCCGGGTCCCAGCGCGCCTGGCCCCCGCCGCGCTGCACCTCCTGCCCGCGGGTCCTCTCCCCGGACCGGAAGTAGAGCCCCTTCCATCGGCCCTGGTCCCGCTCCGGGCCACCCACTGCAGGAGGCCTTCTCCGGCGCCCTGCCCTCTGTCAAGACCATGCTGCCTCCCAGGCAGGTGTCCCACGGTGTCACCACGCCCTCCCCCCCACCCTCCTCGGGGCACGTGCTGTGCCTGGGGCGGCCACCCCCTCGCGGCCCGTGGGGGCTCCAGCCCGGGAGACGTGTCCTGGACTCCCTGTCTCTGGGACTGGGGGCTGCTCAGGACCAGGCTCTTCTGTTGCAGGTCCCCCCCGCCCCCCGATATCCCCTCAGCCCTGGGGACAGGCCCAGGGCAGTGAGGGGCAGGGATGTTCCTCTTGTGACCCTCCTGTGCTCTTAGCCCTTCCCTGGGCCAGGCAGTGGGGGGGGGGGGGTTGCGGAGCAGGGGCTGGTCCCATTGCGTCAGTTCATCCCGGGCAAGCGGGACCCCGCAGGCTGCAGCCGGGCCCGTCTTATGGGGGACGACACTGAGGCTCGGAGAGGGACAGGGACAGTGAAGGGGACCCTGCCGCCCTCTGGAACCCACCCTGCATCCCGGTGGCCTACAGACACCCACCCACCACCGAAACGCTCACCCCTGTACTCACACACACACACATGGGGCCAGCCACCGCCACCAAGGTCCCAGGGGACCAGGGCCCCCTCTGGAGGGCGGGAGAAGGCTCCAGAGGCCGGCTGGGCGGCCCCATGCGGAGCCCAGCCCCAGGCCAGGCCCCGGCCGAGCCCGCACTGACGGGCCTGTGCTTCCCCCCCGCCCCCAGCCCGGGCCCTGCGGTGCCACGTGTGCTGCGGCCACGCCAACTGCGAGTCTCTGGCGGAGTGCGCGCCGACGGACAAGTACTGTGTGATCACGCGGGCCAGTGAGTACCCCTGCCCGCCCGGCGCCCCGCCCCGGGCCGCCCTCCAGGGGGCGCCCACGGCCGCGGCCCCTTGCACAGCCCTGTGCCGCCCTCCAGGGGGCGCCCACGGCTGCGGCCCCTTGCACAGCCCCGTGCTGATGTGAGGGCCAGGGCTCTGCGGGCACCCCGGGGCCTGAGGGCGGGCCCTGTGGCGGGAATCGGGGGGAGCCTGTGCCCAGGAGGGCCTGAGGGTGACTGACACACAGGCAGGTCCGAGTGCGGGAGGGGCCGTGTGGAGGCCTGAGCCCAGCAGGAGGTGACGCTGGGGACAGATGTCGCTGTCCAGTGTCCTGCCCGGAGCCGCCCCAGCCTCAGGAAGGAGGCACCGTCCGGGGAAGTGCTTTCTGAGGGGGTGGGGACGCCCCCTGCCCTCTCCTGTGCCCCGCCCCCGCGTCGGCCTTTGCTCCTGGCCCCTCCGCTGGGCCCCGGCCTCCAATCTGTCAGGAGGCAGCCGGTGGCGTTGTCCGCCCCTCCGCTCTGTGGTTGGGTGCTGCACCTCCGTGCTGAGCACCACTGGGCACCCCTGTGTGCCCCACGGCTCTCGGGCGGCCCAAACCGCCGCAGAGGTTGGCTCTCTCGCCATCCGCGTTCTCCCAGCCTGGGGTGAAGGCACCACGGCATCCGGCCGCCACCCACCCTGGCTTCCTGGCCAGCTGCCCACGGGAGGCAGTCGCCTGAGCCCCGGCTGCAGCCCCGCCCCTTCCCCTTCTCCACCATTCTCCACAATCTCCGGGCACCGCCCGCCCCCCCACCCCCCGAGGCGCGTCATCCCCCAGACCCCTCCTAGCTGTCCCCCTGCGCAGCCGCGGGGCTGGGACAGAGGAAGGCGGTGGCTGAGGCCTGGACTCACGCCTGCCCCACGGGCCCTGCTTCCCGAGACGGCAGCCCCACGCCCGCCCCGCGTCTGGTTCCCTCCCGGACCGGAAGAGCTGTGTGTGGCTGCCGCGTCCTCGTGGGCCCCGCCCACCGTGTCCCGATTTCCAGCCCCAGGAAGGGACAGGGCAGAGCCAGGACCCTGACCCCAGAGCACAGAGGCCCTGTCCGACACCGGCCCGAGGGAAAGGGGCGCAGACACTGGCCGTGGGAGCCCCTAAGCCCCCGCCTGGCCGAGATGTCACGGAGGAGCTCGGTCCGAGGGGGGACAGGCCCCCGGCCCAGGGGTACTGGGGAGGACCGCGCTCACACGCACAGTGGGGGCCTCGGGGGGGGGACTCCCGGCCAAGCTCCCAGGAGCCCCAGGAGCAGGGTGCGTCTGTGGCGCCGAGGGGCTCCTGGGTCGGCCGGGCGAGGGGCAGGCACGGGGCCTGACCCCCACCCACGGGCCGCGCCCTGTCTCCACAGCCAACCCCGGCGGCATCCTGGTGATGAAGTCCTGCGCGCCGACCTGCCCCAACAGCACCGTGTCCTCGGACGGCCGCGCCCTCTCTGTCTCCTGCTGCCAGCACAGCCAGTGCAACCGCAGCGCGGCCCCGGGCCTGGTGGGTGGCCGGGGGGCCCTGTGGGCCTGCACCTTGGCCAGCCTGCTGTGGGCGCTGCTCCGGGCCGCCTGCTGAGCCCAGCCCCCAGGCCGGCCCCGGGGGGGGGGGGCGTGTCCCCTCCCAGCCTGGACTCAGCCGGCCCAGCTCCCAGCACGCCCCGGTGGGGAGATCCCCCTGTGGCCTGTCCCTCACCCCTGCTTCCCCAGGCTCCCGCCCCAGGGAGGGACATGCCCCCTGCCCCAGGGGACCCACCAGGGTGGGAAGCCCAGGCCTGCACCTGCGGGGGTCCCTCTGGGGGGTGGGCAGAGCACCTCTGTTCTCCTCAGCATCCCCCACCCCGACACAGGGCTGCTGCCCCGAAGAGGGCCCCGTGCTTGCTGACCACCAGGCCCTCCCGCTCTTCCTGCAGGAGGGCCTGCGGAGGGGCAGGCGGGTCTGAGGTTTGGGGGCTGGGTCTCTGGGGCTTTCTTCCCGCTCCTGTGCTCACTCATCCATCCACGTCGGCCCCCCATCCCGGCCGGTGCGTCCACTCTTGACAGGCCCACTGGGGTCTCCTGGGAGCCAGGCACCCCAGGACGGCCCTCTGGGGGCCCCCATCCTGGGCTCTATCTCGGGGACTCCCAGTTTCTGCTGCCCGGCCCCACAGTCCCGCCGGCCCGGCTGCGTGGAAGCAGGGCTCTGCCAGGGTCCCCGGGGCCGCCCGCTGCGGGTCTGGGCCAGGGCGCCGAGGGGACCGGGGTCGGGCTCGGGGTCCCTCCTCCCTGGGCTCGGGGGCTGCCCTCTGCCCCAGAGGCACCGGGGTCTCGTCGGAGGAGAATAAAGCTGCCATCCCCGCTCTGTCCTGCTTCTTGGTGGCGCTGAGTGTCTTTGGTCTTGGGGGCAGCGCCCTCCACCTCCAAGGCCGGCGGGGGTGCCTGACGGAGGGGTGGGTGGCATTCTCCACGCGCAGGCTCGAGGCTGGGGGAGGAGGCCCACTCTCCTCATCATCTAAGAAGCCAACCCCGTGGCCGCGGGGCGGCAACAGGCGTGCGACGAATCCCAGGTTGGGGGCTCACGTGCGTTCTCGCGGCGGGGGGGGGCTTTGAGCCGCGGTGGCCCCCAGCATAGGGGTCGGTCCCCGCCGCCCCGCAGCCCTGGTCGCACCTCTGCCCAGGGCCCTTCCCTAGGAGCCCACCCAGGTCCTGGCACCTACGGCCCCCTCGGGTGGCCCTGCTGCCAGCCCGAGGGGCCCTGTTCGGGCCCGCCTGCACCCTCCAGCAGGCCCGGGCCCTCTCCCTGCCCGCTTCTGTGTCCTGCACAACCTTCCCTGGGGGACAGGCTCCCAGGCCGGGTGCCCAAGGCCCAGCCTGCCCACTGCCCTGCCCCCCACCCCCGCCCCTCCCAAAGCCCAGTCTTGGGGCGGCGTCCGGGCTGTCCCTGAGCACCCCCTCCGAGGGGCGGGGGCCCTTCCCGCCCCAGCGGCCAGCTCTCTGGCCTTGCAGGGCCACTGCCCCCAGCTCCTGCTCCCCTGTGCCTGTGGCAGAGCTGTGGCGACCCTTCTGTTGGGGGGCGCCGGGCTCCCGAGGCCACAGGGGGCAGAGGGCCCAGGCCAGTCGGAGGGCCCGGCTTCTGGTGGGTTCTGCCCACCGCGCAGGCGCCTTGGGCTTTCTGGGGACACGAAGGGCTGGGGGGGCCCGCCTCGAAACTGGACGTCGGGACTCCCTCAGGGCCCCCCAGCGCCCCGGGGCGGTCCCCTGCGCGGCCAGGCTGTGGGATCCCGGGACCCGGGGAGAGGCTGGCATCGGGTCTGGGCGGGGCCTCTCTGCCCCGCCTTGTGGTGGGAACCTGGTCTCCGGACTCCCTCGCTCCGGGGCAGGCCCCACCCCTGCAAGTCTCAACGGGAACCCGCCCTGGCCGCCCCACCACAGCCGGGGACGGCCTCCGCCCGCCCGGCGGCGGTGTTCTCGAGTCGGGAGTCGGGGCGGGGCTCCGAGGCTGTTTCCACGGGAAGACGGCGGCGGCTCCCCTCTCTGCCGAGGCTGGGGACGGGGCCGAGCCCAAAGCCTGCTGGGCCTGCTGGGGCGCGCAGGGGCGTCGGCGACCGAGTCCGAGCTCCCTCCACTCCCTCCCACCCCCAAGTCCATGGGCACTCAGGGGGCGCCCATCGCATGCCAGGCTCCCGTGGGTGCTCACAGGGACGCCACGGGGACAGAACGGACAGGGGCCACGGCCAGCAAGCCTCGTGGGCTCGAGCTCCCGCGGGGCTGTGGGGGAGGGCGCGGAGGGCCCGGCCGCTGGGCAGCGGAGGGCGGGGCTGCTGCCTGACGGCGGAGGAGGCGGAGGAGGCCCGGAGGTTGTCCCAGCGGCCCGAGGCAGGGCGAGGGGAGCCCCCGGAGCAGCAGCCGCAGCAGGACAGGGAGTCCAGCTTCGGCCCCGAGAGCCCCTGGCACCGTGCTGCTGTGGGCAGATCTGGGGGCGCGTGGTGTGGCTCACACCGTGGACTCAGGCCGCGACCTGGCACTCGCGAACCGCCTGACGGAGGCCTGGGCAGACGGAGCTCGGGGAGCTGGGGCTGGGAGGCAACCTGCGGGGGGCGGGGCGAGGCGGGGGAGGCGGGGGAGGGCTGTGGGCGTGACAGCCAGCGGGAGGCCTTCCCCACTGCTGCCCCCCCCCCCCGGGCTTCACGGGACCAGGGCGGGCCTTCGGGGTTAGGGCTGGGGCCCCACGGGTCACCGTCCCTCCACCCAGCGTCCCCTGCTGCCCACAGCTCCGCCCCTGTTGCAGCTTACATAACCCCCCCACCGCCCCCGCCCGGCTCAGATGACGGGAACGCGCACTCCCCTGAGCCCTGGGATTGTGGTGACAAGCTCCCTGGCAGGCCCAGCGTGCGGCCCACCGCCCTGCCCTGGGGGCCCGTCCCACGCCCAGAGCAAGCCGCGACAGCGCGCAAAGCCCCGGACCGGGAATGGCTGCCAAAGCCGGGCCGCTGGCTCCACCAGGCCGAGCCGAGGGTGGCTGAGCACGGCCGTCCCGGGCTCGAGGCTCTGCAGCGGCCTGGGCGCCGGAGGCGCTGGGTCGGAGCCTGCTCAGGTCCCGGGCCACTCGGGGGCCGTGTTTGCAGGGGCGGCCCTGCGGGCTCCCTCCTCCTGCCCCTGGGCCGGCCTTAGGGCCGACCCGCGCCCGCCAAACCCAGGGTTCCGGCGGAGGCTGCCCCCGCCTGGAGTCGGCCGCACACCGGCTTCAGGGCGCGGCAGTCCCGCCCCAGCACGCCACCCGCTGTTTCCGGAAACCGCTCAAAAAATCCCACGTCGCCCTGGCGCTGTTTTGGTGGGCTTGAAAGGGTGACAGCGCCCAGCAAGGGGCTGTGTCGGGTTCCCAAGGGACAGAGGGCAAAGGGACGGCTGTCAGGTTTTCCAGAACAGGAACTCACACTCTCTGCGTAAGAAGTACTGCAGCCAAGACGGCTGGACAGACCGACAGGGCACTTACAAGTGAGGGCTGTCCAGAAGGAGTCCAGCCAGATAAAAGGAAAAGTAGAGACATTTATGGAAAGAGGATATGAGATGCAAGAAGCACTGGACACAGGACAATGACGCCTCGGTCCCCTGCAGAGCAGGCACCTGGGACCTCACACACTTCTCCCAGTCGCCCTCAGCTGCCCCGTCGTAGTTTCCTGAACCTCATTGATGGTGTGGAATCTCTTCCCTTTCAAAGGTGATTTGAGTTTTGGGAAAAGCCAGGAGTCCCAGGGCGCCAAATCTGGGCTGTAGGGGGGCTGAGTCACCTGGGTGATTTGATGTTTCGCCAAAAACCTCTGCACGAGACGCCATGCATGAGCGGGCATGTGGTCGTGAGGAAGCTGCCAGTCACCCGTTCACAGCTGCGGCCTCTGAATCATCCAAATAACTTTTGTGGAGGAACGTGCAAGCTTAACACAAACTTGGATGCGGATTCTCTGCTCTCCTCGCTCAGTTGTTTTGGATGTGACGACCACACAGTACACATGCCCACTCCATGGTGTCTACCACCCCACTGACCGGCACAGTGAGGTCGTCACTGTTCACACACGTGCGTTCCAGCCCACTGTCCTCGGCTGCCAGGTGACCCCGGTGTCGTGCAGACCCTTCTCCTGTGTTAACAATGGCTGCACTCCCTCCAGACAGACCTCACGTGTGAGATGCTTACTTCCCCCTGAAGGGTCAGGGTGAGCGATGTCCTCCAGAGTCCCCCAACCCCCTCCCCCCCCAGTTATCACGGAGCCTTAAGAGACTGCGTGCCGGCTGCCCCGGCGCTGCCACCTGCAGAGTCCCCACTGGGCTCCGCTGAGACGACGGTGCTCTCTCGTCCGGGGCAGGCGTGCCGACGAGGAAGAGAAGAGGGCGGAGGAGGTGGGGACCTCGCCGCCGCTGACTCCTAGAGGGCGCACGGGCGGTGTGAGTGGGCGCACAGGTGGGCGAGCGGGTGGCTGGAGGGAGGAGGAAAGATGTGTGGGTGGATGGGTGGGTGGGTGGGTGAGTAGATGGGTGGGTGATAACTGGGTGGGTGACGGGTAGATGGGTGAGCAGGTGTTGGAGCAAACCAGGCGGGGGAGTGAGGAAGGAAGGAGAGGAGGGCGGCGCTCACTGCCCTGAACCCACATCCGCAGCGCCGTGGAGCTCCGGGGTTTGCAGCCGCAAGCTGCCGGCTACGCAGGAGGCGCGGTGGGGCGGGGCAGGGCGGAGGGGAGGGGGCGGAGCATGCGCACGCCCACTCTGTCCTTTCCTGGAGCGAGAGAGCGCGTGTCCTGGCGCAGGAAGAACGAGCCCGCCCTCCAGTCGCCCGGTGGTCAGGGGTCTGGGTTCTGGGGTCCGAGGGTCGCCCGTGCTGCAGCCTGCACCGCCGGGGACTTGCAGCCCAGCGGCCTGGGGGCTCTGCGCCCCAGCCCTTCTGTGGGCTGTTCCCCCCGCTTTGTAGGACGCAGCTCACACCCTGAGGGTCTTTTCCTCATCCCCCAGCCCTGAGTCCCACGGCCTCTCAGGGACGCAGCCAGGGGAGAGGCCCACCCGGGCTCTGGGGAGGCTGTTGCAGTGCTGGTCCCGGGCGCCAGTGCGGACAGGGGTCCGGGGGCCCAGCTCAGGGCGTCTCCTGCCGGGCCCGGGGACTGGCGTGTCTCTCTTGGCCCTCGAGAACCTAAGGCTCCCGTCCAGCCAAGCCCGGGAACACGCAGCACCTTGGGCAGGGGAGGGCTGCATGGGCTGCCCTGTGCTGCGCAGTCTGGCTGGCAGGAGGGAAGGAGAGGCCCGGCCTGGCTGAGGGGCCCGCTCAGGGGCAGCCCCAGCCTTGAACCCCAGCCCTGGCCCAGCCCAAGGACCTAACGGCACCCAGAAGCCCCCAAGAGTAGGGCAGGGTGTGTCTAGGGAAGGGCTGCTGGCGGCCAGGGTCGCAGGGACAGTGGTGGGACAGTGGCGGGCCCTGGGAGCGGGCGAGAGGGACTGTGTGGGCCCACGGGCCTGTGTGTGAAGGTGCCCCTCGGGCCAGGACGGGGCAGGGGAGCCCTGGGCGGGAAGAGCCTCGGCTGTGCTCCCACTCACTGGCTGGGGGGCCCTGGGCAAGGCCCTGCCCTCTGTGTGCCGTCCAGGGCCCCGTCTGTGTGCAGAGGCCTGTGGCTGAAAGGGACAGAGCAGGACAGCGGGAGAACCCGGTGCCACAAGGCTCACCGGCCGCCCCCGGCCCTGCTGGGGGGTGGGGTGCGCTCGGGGAAAGGAGTGCCCCCCCCCCCCGGCCCCTGCCGCATCATTCCTGCTGCCAGCAGTCTGTGGTGCAGCCTGGCCTGGGGACGGGGTGGGCGCCCGGGCTGGAGGAGAGGGCTTGGGGTCTGGAAAGTGGTAACTCTCTCTGGAGGAGTGGGGGAGGGGCAGTGGCAACAGAGAAGTGCTGGGTTCCGCCCCACTCCCCAGGGACCTGGCACCAGCTCGGCCTCCTCCGGCCCTTGGTCCCTGACCAGTGAAAAGGTGTCGGAAGTGGGTCGTGCAGACCGCTCCTCTGTTCCCTGAACCCCCTAAATCCTGCCTCCAGGACTGCGGTCAGGTCACCGCCTGCAGGAAGCCCTCCTGGCTGCACTCCAGATCTCTGAGAGTGCCTGCCGAGGCCGGACTCGCCCGGTTTATCTCATAAGGAACCTGTGTCTGGGGCTGTCGTTGACTTTCCTGCTTGGAAGCCCCCAGGGTGGGCCGCCGCACCCCCGGGGCCGCTCTGCCGGGGACAGAGAGACACCTCCTCCCTCGCAGCTGGGACCCAGCCGCCGCCTCTGCCCCGCCGCCTCCCACCCAGACCTCTGCTCCCGCCCCGCAGCCCTGAGCCCTGCGGCTCCACCGTCCCCCAAACCTGTTACTCCAGCAGCTTCCCTGCCCCTTGGCCCCAGTGAGTCACCCTCCCCCGACCTGCACCCCCTGCCCGGGCCAGTCAGCACCCCGTCACTGAGCCCTGAGCCCCGCTTCCTCGACTCAGGCGCGCCCCCGCCCCGCCCAGCCTCTGCGTGGCTGTGCCTGGGGGACTCGGGAGGCCTCGGAACGTGGGGTGACTTTCTCTGTCTGGGTGAGGACATGGGGACCCCTGTGATAGCTGCCTCATTAAGCGAGACCCCCGCCGACTTAAACAAGCCTCCAGGGGTCCGGGGCCAGCAGCGCCGGCGGCCTTCCCGAGCTCCTGCCTGCACCCCTCCATCCAGCTCCCCGCAGGGTCCCGAAGGCACCCCCACGCCACCCTGCACCTTTGCAGGGCTGCCTCTGGGACCCCCTTCTGGGAGGACAGCATGAAGCATTCCGGTGGCGCCCTCTGCGCCCCAGGGCCCCGACGGTCCCCCAGGGCCCCGACGGTCCTTGCTGGCACGCACCAGGCCTCCGCCTGGCCCTGCTGGGCGCAGCAGAGCAGTGCTGTGATCCGGGCCGAGAGGCAGGAAGGAAACCCAAGGGAGGGAGGGAGGGAGGGAGGGAGAGGGGCCGGGGGGCGGCTTGTGCTCAGAGGCCGGGCCTCCTGTTCTGTCTTGCAGTTTCAGAGGGCTGGCTCAGAGCCAGGATTCCCCCCCCACCCGTACCCCACACACACACCAGGTCTCCGGTGCCAGCCCGGAGGGGCTGCTGTCTCGTGGGGACCCGAGCAGAGGCCAGAGAGCGATGGCCCCGAGGCTGGCAAAGGCAGCCGCTCGTGAAAGCCCCACAGTGAGGGGTCAACCCTGTGCCCCCATCCTGCTGCCTTCATCCCCCAGACTCCCGCCCGCACCAGTGCCAGACCTGCCGGCTCACCTCTCTGCGGGCACACCCAGCAGCCACACCTTGCCCACCGGCCCTCACCACCCCGAGCTCTGGCACCCCAGCAGGACACAGGGCTTCCCTGGAGTCCTTTGCCAGGGTTGACCCAGTGACCCTGGGCCCAGAGCCCCGGAAGGCAAGGCCAGTAGCCTCCCGCTGCCCGCCTGGAGGTGGGCACCCCCGAGGCACCTGCCCAGACCCCACCCCTGATCCTGTCTGAGGGCAGGGAAGGCCCGGGGCCAGTGGAAGACGAGGCCCAGGTGACCCGGGGGTGGACAGAGGGCTGGGGGGTGGGGGCTCTGGCTGGGAGCTCCCTCAGCCCGAGGGAGGCGGCCTGGCAGACCCCTGCCTGGTGGGAGGGCCCATGGGCACGGGGTAAGTCCCGCTGGAATGTCCCTGCCTGGCCGGCTGCCCACCGGGCCCGCCCCTCCCACCAGCCTCCGCTGAAGCTATAAGTTTCCGGGGAGGAGGGGCCCTGCTGCGATCTCGCAGACGCGGCGAGATGAAGACAGCCCTGCTGCTCCTCCTGCTGCTGGCCGCGGCCGCTGGCCCAGGTGAGGGCCGGCCCGGGGGCCGGGGCACGGGTGGCGCTGGGAGCCCGGAGCTGGGGACTCTGAGGCGCAGAGGACCCCGGGACCGCAGGGTGCTCTGGCCTCGGACCTTAGAGCTACCCCCCCTACCCTGACTCAGTGGAATCAGGCCCCCGAGATTAGAGCCGGAGGACCCCAGACTGCCCCGGGGCTCGGCGCTCTGCAAGACGGCACGTTTGCAGCTGTCTCCAGACGCCCCCAGGGGAAGACAGGGTCATCTGGCCCCTGCCCCTCCTGGTCCTCAAGCCCCCCAGGACAGCCATGCTCCCCACAGGCTCGGCACGGCCAAGCAGGCAGCCCGGGGCCCCGGCTCACGCCCGGGTCCTCAGAGGGGCCCAGCCCCTGGGGCGGGGGCCTTGGCAAACGCCCAGCCCCCCGGCTCTCCGGGCTGCCTGTGGAGAAGGGTCTCCTAGGCACCCCGTGTGGGCCACCTCCTCACCGGCCCTCTAGCCGTGCCCTGCTCCGGTCCCGGGGCCCCAGCGGACAGAGCCTGCCGCCCCTCTCCTGCTGAGGCTGTGCGGGGCAGGAGCCCTGGCAGGCCCCGGGGGGCCTCTGCAGCCCTGAGCGGCCTCCCTGGGGCCGGCCGGGCCCCTGACGCCCCCTCCCCCCCCCCCGCCAGCCCGGGCTCTGCGGTGCTACGTGTGCACCAGCGCCAGCAACTGTGAGAAGACACAGATCTGCCAGCCCTCCTCGCGCTACTGCAAGACCCAGTACACGGGTGCGTGACCCGGGCACCCCCAGGGCCGGGTCGGGGGGCCGTCCCGGGCAGGTGGGGGCAGCGATGTCAGCGGTGGCTCGGTCGCGGTGGCAAGAGGGGCCGGGGGCCGGGATGGGTGCTGTGGGTGCCAGCTGGGTGGGGCGTGGGCACCGGCGGCGGCCAGGCCTGACCTCGCTGGCCGCCCACAGTGGACACCCTGAAAGGGAACCTGGTGGAGAAGGGCTGCGCGGACTCCTGCACGCCCGACACCTACCAGTCTGGCCAGGTCAGCAGCGGCTCCTCCTCCACCTACTGCTGCGAGACGGATCTGTGCAACCAGAGGCTGCCGGGCCACCCGCCCAGCCGCGTGCCCAGCCGCGCGCCCGCCGGCACCCTGCTCCTCGGCGGCGCCCTGCCCCTGGCGCTGGCCCTGGGCCTCCTCACGCTCCTCTGGGCCCCCGGCCTGTGAGCCCAGGGGAGGTCCTTTCCCGGGCCTTCCCCGGCCCTCCCCGGCCCTCCCCAGCCGTGATGGGGGCCCCAGGGCTCCTGGGCTGGCACAGCTTCCTCAGGGGTCTGGGCCAGGTCCCATGGGCAGCCAGAGCCGGGGAGCCCCGCCCCTGCCTCTCCCAGGATCCCAGGAGGGGAGAGCCCAGCTCCCTGGGCCGGGGAGGGTGGGGACGGGCATCCTGACCCCTGCCGGTTCCATATCTGTCCTGTTTGGTTTCCTTGTTTTTTTTTTAGTTGAAACTCCAGAGGAATAAATGATTAAGAACCAGTGTGGTCCTGTGTGTGTGATTCCAGGAGTGGGGGCAGGGGAAATCCGGCCACGCAGGACCCCAAGTCCCAGAGCCAGTCACGCCTGAAATGCCACTGCTTCCCTCAGAAGGGACATGGCCCTCCCCAGGCACTGCCTCCCTTGCCCGAGGAAGAGGAGGGAGGGGAGGGAAAGGGGGAGGAGAGGAAGGCTGCTTGGGGGCGGGGGGAGGCCTGAGGAGGAGCGCAGGGCAGAGGGGCTCTGAGGCCCCCCAGGAGGTCAGGCCCCTCCCACACGGAGCGGTCAGGGAGGACGGACTAGCCCTCTGCCCCCGAGCGACCTCCAGACCCCGGTCCCTGGGTCTCCAGGGAGGCTGCCTGCGGGGCCCAGGCCCAGCGGTGACTGGGAACCACGCAGACACTCCAGCACGGCCAGGACGGGTCCGGGTACCGCGGGTCATCCTGCCATCCCCTCGACCACCTTTGCCCCAGGGGAGAGAGTGGTGTGTCTGTGTGTGAGTGTGAGTTGAGTGTGAGCGAGTGTGAGACCACTGGGGGCTGGGAGCCGAGCAGGAGCCCAGCCTCTGAGGGCCAAGATCTGAGTCGGCTGCCCGGGTTCTGGGCCCACGCTCCGGGTTCCAGGCCCACACTCCGGGTTCCAGGCCCATGCTCCGGGTTCCGGGCCCTCTGCCCGGGTTCCGGGCCCTCTGCCCGGGTTCTGGGCCCTCTGCCCGGGTTCTGGGCACCCTGAATCAGTGTACCTCTGGGAGTGAGCACCCAGAATCCCACGGATGCCCAAGCAAGTGCCCTTCTCTTCCGGGAGGACTCCGGGTGGGTGGCGGCCCCACTTCCGGAGCAGCTACCACACTCCCCCCCTCCCTGTGGTCAGAGCCCGGACTCCCTCCCACCCGCTGGCCCCCTTGGCCTGAGAAGCCTGTGGCACCCCCACCCCTGTGGCCAGTGGAGGGGTGGCAGCTGGTGTGGAGGGGTCAGTGGCCTTTGCTGAGCCTGGGACGAGCGCCCACCTTGTAGTCCCCACGTTTGGTGAGCCGAGTCCCTCCCCGCAGCCCCGGGGGGACGCCCTGTGGCTCCGGACCTCTGTGAGTGCACGGTGACGCGAGTCTTCTGCTGCCACCCCGGAACCCCGCCCCAGAACCCTGCCCCGGAGGGCGGCCCCCCCAGCCCTGTGTGCCCCTCCCCCACCGCTCTGCCTCTGAGCTCCACCTGCCGAGGGCCGCCTGGCTCCCACCTTGTTCTTGCTGGTGACCTTGAACCCAGTACTGCACTCCCAGGACCTCCGGTCCCTGCCTGTGCCTTGGAACCCCCCGGAAACCAGCGCCCCTCATGTCCCCTGTGCCTGAACTTGGGGCCCTGGAACCCCCTCTGCAGGGCGGCCAGCTTCTCTCCCCTCGGTGCCCCCAGGGGCTGTGAGCTCCTGCCGCACGCCCACACGGCCACGGAGCGTCCTGAGGGCAGGGCCCGGGCCAGCCCCCCTCTGAGGCCCCTGCACAGTCAGGCACTGGGGGGAGTCCGCCCACAGAAGGTGGCTGCCCTCTTGGGGCCCCCGCTGCACTCTCTGGGCCCACAGGGGGGTCCGAGTGGCCAGTGACCCAGGGACGCGCAGGCCGCAGACCGTCCTCGTTTCTGCCAGTGGGGGGAGGGCGGGGACAGCACCCCAGGGGAGGGCAGGGCGCTCCGTGCTGGTCCAGCTCAAGACAGGGGCAGCGAGTGCATCCAGGGTGCCAACCGGCTCCCCCTGCCCCGGGCAGCAGGCTGGAGACGGGGTGCACAAAGAAGAGGGCTGGAGGGGTCGGGGGGTGGGGGTGAGGCTGGCCAGAAAGGGGTCACTTTGTTCAGGACGCTCCGTCTGTGTTTATGAGGGATGCTGGCCTGTAGCTGCTCCCCTGGAAGACTGAGCCTGTTTTGGGCACGGGGGGGGGGCAGGGGGGAGTGCGGGCATCCCGGTCGAACAGGCCACGTCCCGTGGCTGCTGGGCGGGGCCACATGACCCTGGTGCTCTCTTTCTTTAAGTGCTTCGTGGGGTTCACTGGAGAGGTCACTGTTTGTGGGAAGATGGCTAACTACGGTTTTAAGTACTTCGAAAGACAGAGGGATCATCAGCTTGCAATGAGGACAGGGAAGAAGAAAGTTTGCCGTGGTCTGTATGAAAAACAGCACCACAATTTGTTAATAAAACCCACTGGGGTCCCCCCCCTCTATTGCCGGCTGTGTCTCTGAAGGGGTTGGCCCGAGTCAGCGAAGCTACAGCGCTGGCTGGCCCAGTGTCAACGACGTTTCCTCACCGTGCTTGCTTTTTCTTTCTTTTTGTGTTTCCCCTTGTTGTCCGTTTGACATCGCGACGACCCGTCGGGAATTCCTCTTCGTCCTCCTGGTGCTGCTGGTGAGTCCCACCCCCTCCTCCCCGTCCCTCTGGGGCGGGCTCCGTGCTCAAGGTGTTCTCGGAGAACCGGCTTCTGGGTTGAATGATCTTCTCTATTGTTTTTGTTTCACTGACTTTTTTGCCCTATTTTATTTTCTTTGTTTTGCTCACTTTGGGTTTGATTGGCCTTTTTTGTTCTTGTTGCAGAAGTTGTTGAGACTGAAAGTGACTAAAAGGCACCTTACTAGCCCTGGCTGGTGTGGCTCAGTGGATTGAACACTGGCCTGTGAACCAAAGGGGTCGCAGGTTCAATTCCCAGTCGGGGCACATGCCTGGGTTGTGGGCCACGTCCCCAGTAGGGGGTGCGTGAGAGGCAACCACACATTGATGATTCTCTCCTTTCTCCCTCCCTTCCTTTCTCGCTAAAAATAAATAAATAAATAAATATTTTTTAAGTGCTTCGTAGGGTTCACTGGAGGGTTTATTTTTAGAGAGGGAAAGGGGGAGATAGAGAGAGAAACATCAATGTGCGGTTGCTGGGGGTTATGGCCTGCAACCCAGGCATGTACCCTGGCTGGGAATCAAACCTGCAACACTTTGGTTCGCAGCCCGCGCTCAATCCACTGAGCTACACCAGCCAGGGCTAAATAAATAAATATTCTTAAAAAAAAAAAAAAGAAAGAAAGAAAAGGAAAAAAAAAGAGAGAAACCTTACTAAAATGTCATCGGGGGCCAGAAGGGGGCGCTCTCACACCAACGCGCGGCAGCTCCAGGCAGACACGTCAATCACAGGCCGAGAGCGGAACCGTCAGCGGGAAAGAATCCTCAGTGACAGGTTCAACCGGAAGAGACGCTTGCGGCATCCCCTACCGGAAACCGACCGTCCAGCAACTCGGCCAATGACAAATTGGGGAAGTGTGCTTTCCTCTCACGGACTTTCACGCAAACCAGTCTCTCTCCACTGTCCCCTTTTTCTCCATAAAATATTATTCCTTTCCTTTTTTGGACCTGCCTTGTCTCGCCAGTGACCCCCGAAGAGCACGCGTTTGGACCGCGCCGTCCTCGGATGCCGAGGGCTGACCGTGAGTTACACTGAGATTTTCCACTGTCCGGGTGGCCCGCGCCCCTGTCCCCCTGCGTTGCTCCAGGGTCAGCGGAACCCCAGCGGAGCAGGTCAAGGTGAGCGAGTTCGTGACCTCACGCCTCCTTTACCCTTTCTGAGGTTCCGTGCGTGCGCTTCCGTGGGCTCCCCGAAACCGGAGTGGAGATCTCTGCCTGTAACCCTGCACTCCATTTTTCTCCTTCCCATCCCAGCACGCTTTCTGGCTGTGTGTGTTTCGGAGCTCAGCTGGGTGCACAGACATTGAGGATCCTTTATGGCCCCCAAGAACTGAGCCTTATGGTTACGAAATGCCCCTCTTTAACCCGGCTGTGTTCTTTGCTAAAACCCACTTTGCTTCGCTTTAACACGGTCACTGCTGCTTTCTTTCCGTGGCTGTTGTTAGCACGGGAAACCTCTTTCCAGCCTTCGGCTTGTGGCCCATTTGTGTTCTGTGAGTGCAGTGGTCCGTTTCTGCTTAAACACAGCCTACACTTGGCCCTTTCCCTCCTCGGCCACCCGGACGCCCTCTGCTTTGTAACCGGTTTGTGAACCACGTAGTGTGGTTCGGTGGGGCTGGGCTTCAGCTGTGTGAGTGGGGCCGGGCGAGGTCTAAGGCGCTGAGCTGGCCACAGCAGGGAGGCTGTTTCCCTCTGAGCGCTCTGCCCATGGCCCCCTAATTCCAGGTTTGTCCTCCGCTCACATGGGCGACCCCTCCCAGGCCGGTGTGAACTCTGGAACCGCCTGTCTCCCCGCCCCCCCCCCCGCCAGGTAGGTTCCTCAGGGGCCAGCAAGCACCGGTGGGCACTCAGCTGGCCACTTGGGGACGCTCTGCTTGCCCCCCGCTCTCTCGCTGGCGTCTCTCTGTCCTGTGCCCCGCCCCGTGAACTCCAGCGGCCCTGACCTCCCTGCAGGCCCCAGTCTGTGTCCTCTGTTCCCTGCTGTGGCCCGTGGCTCCCGCCTCTGGTTCCCTTCATCCAGGGTCACTGCCCCTCGTGGTCTGAACGCCGTTGCCTGGGGGTGTTGCCTCTCAGGGGCCGTTTGGTGCACAGGGACCCCCATCTGTCTGGAGATTGCTCGCTCAGCTCTGGAGGCGCAGCACCTGGGGCCTCCCAATGGTGCATCTCTTTCAAAGGGGGAAAAAAGGGGGGGGGGTGTTTCAGGGTCCTTGTTTTCTTTGAAAGGACTGTACATTTTTATTGGTTTATTTAATTTTTTATTGATTTATTTTTACTTTTTCTTTAGAGAGAGAGGAAGGGAGAGAGAGAGAGACAGAGAGAAACATCAATTTGGTGTTCCACTTACTGGTGCACTCATTCGTTGATTCTTCTGTGTGCCCTAACCGGGGATCGAACCCGCCACTTTGGTGTATCAGGACGATGCTCTAACCAACTGCCTACCGGCCAGGGTCTGTATTTTATTTCTCACATTTAAACAAGAGAAAGTATGCCCTGGCTGGTGTGGCTCAGTGGATTGAGTGCTGGCCTGTGAACCAAAGGTTTGATTCCCAGTCAGGGCACAGGCCTGGGTTGTGGGCCAGGTCCCCAGTAGGGGGCGTGCGAGAGGCAACCACACGTTGATGTCTCTCCCTCTCTTTCTCTCTCCCTTCCCCTCTCTAAAAATAAATAAATAAAATCTCTTTAAATAAACAAGTAAGTAAAAAGTTTTAGGGCCCATGAAAATCTTAAATTTTGCCTAAAACAGAACAAAAGCTAAATTTTAGTGCAGCCATGAAAAAATTATTTGACGTTGATATTGCCACCGTGGGAGGGGTCCAAGGTTTGCTTCGGCGCTTTGTCGGCGCGGAACAGGTGCGCGGCGTGAGGCCCAGAGGTGCTGGGTGACTTGCCGAGGCCGCACAGCAGGTAAGGAGGGCGCGGTGGGGGGCCGGGGCGGCTGCATTGCGTGCGGAGCCGGCTGCTAGAGTCACCGCGCCCCACCGCGGCTCGGTGAGCCCGAATGGAGGGATGACGGGCGGGGCGGCTGGTGGGCGTGGGGTCCACTCAGGGCTGCGGCGTGGGTGAGCGGGCGAGGCGCCCGCGGCAGCACCCAGGCAAGCAGAGGGCGGGGCCCGACCCCCTGGAAATGGCCCGGGACGCGTCAGGGCGCTGCCAGTGCGCCCGAGGGTCGAGTGGGTGGGTGTCCTGCGGCGCCGCGTACGGGCCTGGCAGGGGCTGGCTGCCCGCGACGTCACAGCGTCGGGACGCGGGCGCTGGGGTCCGGGTCCCCGCGGGGCGGGGGGGCTGGGAAGAGCCCGCGGGCGGGCGGGGGCGCTGGGTCCCGCCGAGCGGGGGGCGGGGCTGGGGCTGGGGCTGGGGGCGGACGTGGGGGTGGGTCGGGGGCGCGGCCCAAGGAGGCCCTGAGCGGGGTCCGGGCCCGGCCCGGGGGCGGGCCCAGCAGCGGGGCGGGCCCGGGGCGGGGCCTGTGCGCGCTCACGCGCGGCCGGCCAGCTGCCGCGGTGCGGGGGCCGGCGAGGGCCGGAGCGGACTTCTGCGGGGGTACGGACGCCGGCACTGTCAGACCCACGGAGGGGCCGGCGGGCCGCCGCGGGTGAGTCCCGGGCGCGGCGGAGCCTCCGCGCGCTGAAGGTCAAGGTGGAGGTCACCCGGACACCCACCGGCTTCGCACCTCGGTCTCCGGGGCGGGGTCCCCGGGAGGGGGCGGGCGGGAAGCGCCGAGTGCAGGCGGGGCCTTACTCAGGCCCTAGGCATCTCGAGTCCACGCCCTGGAAATGGGTCGTGGAAGCTGGAGCTGTTCTCGGGAAGGGGAGTCTGATTGGGTCCCCGCGGCCTGGGGCCTGGGGCCGGAATATCCCGCGGAGGCCGCGGAGTCGTAGTACAGACACCGCTCCCCAACCCAGAAGGGGGTCATCTGCTCCGTCCCCCGCAGCACTCCCAGACTGGCCGGTCCATCCTGCTGTCTGGCCAAGTGCCCTCCTGGAATGCATTCAAAATGCACCCTGCAGGCTGCAGGGAGCTCACGGCCGCGGAAGGCTCCCGCAGCGGCCGGTTCTCCGGACTGAGAGCCTGCGCAGGGCTCCGCAGGTCTTCGGGGGAGGGGACCCCCGTCGGGCCCCCAAAGTAGCAGGAAGTGGGGGCCCCATGCAGGGGCAGCCCCGGAGCAAGCAGACTGGGGAGCACTGAGGAAAAACCCACCCACGGGCCCTGGGCGGGAGTGGGCTGCGTGCCAGGCCCCCGTGGGGCCCCTGCTGAACGGGCCCTGGGTGAAGTGTGGGCTTCGGCCTGGCACCCAGGGCCCCTCCAGCCTCCCCCTGCCCTGCCTGCCCCTCAGTCTGCCCCGCCCTCTGCGCTGCAGGCGGGGGGGCTCTCTGTCCCAGCCCTGCTCCCTTCTCTTCCCGAGACTC
Source organism: Phyllostomus hastatus (assembly GCF_019186645.2). NCBI lineage: Eukaryota > Metazoa > Chordata > Mammalia > Chiroptera > Phyllostomidae > Phyllostomus > Phyllostomus hastatus. Next base: position 48,394,106 of record NW_025334017.1, on the reverse strand, counting down.
CTCCCCCAGGATACCCCCCGCCCCGGTGCCCCCACAGAGTGGGGGGCTCCTCTGCCCGTGGCACCCTGGTCCAGGCCCCTCTCCTTGTCCCCCTCTGTGCAGGGCTGCAGTGCCACCAGGAGACCGGGGGCTCCCAGAGGGCAGGCGGCCTGTGCCCTGCCCCAGCCTCACCTGCGTGGAAGCGAGGACCAGCCGCTGCCCGCTCCCTGCACCCACTGTGCTCTCCAGCCTCTGGCCATGGCGCCCCTGCTCACCCTAGTCCTGGTGGCCCTGGTGGGCCTGCCTCTGGGTGAGATGGGTGGGGGAGGGAGGGATGAACCGACCGCGCTTGTGGGCGGGCCGGCGGGCTGACAGTGGGCAGGGGCCGGAATGCCCGCCGACCCCCGCTCCTTCCGCTCTTGTGCCCTGCGGGAGGAGACGGGACCAGGGGGTCCGGCGGGTCTCAGGACAGGCCTCTCCCTGTCCTGCGCCCCCTGTGCCCCCCGCACCCCCTCCCCCCCTCCCGGACGCCCAGCCCAGGCCCTGGACTGCCACGTGTGCACCTACAACGGGGAGAACTGCTTCAGCCCCATGCGCTGCCCGGCCATGGTCAGCTACTGCATGACCACACGCACCTGTGAGTCGGTGGGAGGGCTCCGCGGCCGTCCTGCGGAGGCCGAGGGGGAGGCTCCCGCCTGCCCCAGGACCCTTCCTGGGGGCCCCCAGCTGAGGGGGAGCTGCCCTAATGGCCCTGCATGCCGGGGCTGGGCCGTCCTGGGGCAGGTGGCGGCCCCCCGGGTCCCAGCCAGCCCCCTGCTCTCTGCAGACTACACGCCGACCAGGCTGAAGGTGAGCAAGTCCTGCGTGACCAGCTGCTTTGAGACCGTGTACGACGGCTACTCCAAGCACGCCTCCACCACCGCCTGCTGCCAGTATGACCTCTGCAACGGGGCCGGCCTGGCCGTCCCGGGGACCCTGGCCCTGGGCCCCATACTCCTGGCCACCTTCTGGGGCCTGCTCTGAAGCCCTGGCTGCCCTCCTCCCCCCGGGACCCACTCGGGGACCAAGCTCTGAGAGGCGCATCCCCGCCCTCTCGCCCTGCCCACCCTCTGCCCCAGGAGACTCCCTCAGCCACAGCCAGGGCTGTCTGCAAGAGGACCCTTGACCTCTCTTAGCTACGAAGGGGCCTCTGTCCCAGGCCGCGACCTTCCCATTCGGAAGGCTGACGTGGGACTGGGCCTCGCGCAGGCGGCTGGCCTTGGTGGGAGAGTTTGGTCCTCCTCTGCCCCACCCAGCAGGGAAGTGCGCTATTTGCGGGGGTCCCAGGCAGCCAAGGAGCACCGGCTAGGCTAGCGGGGGGATGTGCCCCGGCTCCCCTGCGGCCCTGGGGGCAGCTGTGGCCTGAGGGCCAAGGGAGGCAGGCCTTGTCCCCCAGTGGTCCCGGGCGGGAGTGCCGGACTTGGTGTCTCACGTAGGCGAGGGTCTCGAGCTCTGGGGGTTCTTCCTGAGTGCCGCTCCCGCTCAGTGTGGGAGCGACGTAGCCCAGCGTTTCACAGACGAGCCCCCCCAGCCGCAGCTGAGTTGAGTAGTGAGGCCCACACACAGAGGAAGCCCCCCCCCCCCCGTGTCACTAACTGGAGTGGACAGGCTGTGGCTAGGGCTCCCTTAGGGCGCCTGGCTTTGGGTGTGAAGAACATCTCCTTCGCTTGTAAGTAAATAAAACCACGTGGACAACCAGGTTTCCTGCTGGTAGGGAGCACCCAGGCGCCTTTGAGTTCCCTAACTAGGGGGCGGGGTCCTCCGCCTGCCAGGCCCCTCCAGCCCCAGAGGCTGAGTCCTGGTCTGGGGAGGGGTCCGTCCGTACCCGCTCAGCCGGACCCTGGGGCTGCCCCCCTCCGCCTCCCAGCCTCCCAGGGGCTCTGCTGACGCAGAGGCGGGGCTGGGCAGGCCTGCGGGACTATATTTGCTCGGGCCTGAGAACAGACGCCGGGCTATTTTGGGCCAGGAGGGCGGGGAGCAGGGTGATGGGCCACCCCAGGTCTGGTTTCCAGGCCCCGCCGAGCCACACGGAGCGCAGTCAGCGACGAGGGGGCTGAACTGGGACCCTGCCCCAGGGCAGAGGTGGTTAGAGAGCCTCGGGCAGCCGGCGAGCGTCCTGGGGGTGGGGGGCTGGCAGGAGGCAGGGTCAGGCCTGTGGGCGGGGAGGAGTCCGGGAGGGTCGCGCCGGCACTCGGCGCTGCCCGGACTGCACCTCTGCACCCTCGCTTGCGGTGACCGCCGTCCGCGCTGACTCGCTGCACCATGCCGGCAGAACAGGGGCGCGGTCAGCTGGCCGTGGCCCCCGAGGCCGGCCACCCTGGCCATCCCGCGCCGGAGCGAGGAAGTCCGCGCTCCCGAGGCTGGAGATCCGGTGGAAGGCGGGTCTCCCACCGCGGGGCTCGGCGAGGGCGGGGGAAGGACCCTGATCAAGTGGTGTAGGGTTCTGAGTTGGGGGTAAACTGTCCTGGGTGGCTCCCGTTGAAGAGCCGGCGGGTCTCGCGAGAAGTTCCTTCCCGCAAGGTAGTCATTGCCTCGGTCAGCTCCGGGAAACCGGAGGGCTGGAGCGCTGGGGAAGGAGGCGCGGGCAGACGCCCTGAGGACGCGAGCAAGGGCCCCGCCGCGCCGGGGGAGCCTCCGCCCTCGCAGCGCGCCTGCTCCCCCTGCTGGTGGCGCGTGCGCAGACCGGCCCTCCAGGCGGCACGATTTCAGCGCAAACTGCGAGCCCGCGAAGCGCCCGCTGGCCCACGGGGGCGGGTACGCGCGGCACAGTCTGACTGGGAGGAAGTGGGCTCCGCAGCTGCCCTTGGAGGGAGGCCTCCGCGACCGCCAGCAGCGGCGTAAGGCCCTTTTTGCCCGGCGCCCCCCAGGGGGCGACAGTGAGCAGGGCGCAGGCCCGCACCTCGCGCCTACTTGGGGCTCCCCGGAGGCTGCGGGAGACCACCCCACAGGCAGGCTGGGCAGGTGGCCCCGCTGGGGGGTGACACCCTGACGCTGGTCACACTCTGAGCCCTGACACCGGTCACTCACATGTGGAAGGAAAGGGGCCACGCATCAACCTGGCCAGCTCAGGGGGGCCTGCGGGGCGGCCTGACACACTCAGAGACCCAGAGTAACCACGCAGGTCGGTCTGAAGCGAACACGCCGGATCTCAGAGCAGTTCGGGTGGGTAGCCATGCGCCACGCCGGCGTCTGTCCCTAACAAAGGGCCGTCTTTGCCCCGATCTTGACCTCGGTGGACCCGCCTGCCGTCTCCCTGCATCTGTGCCAGCCAGCCTCCAGGATGGGTGCAGCCACCGCACCAGGGCTGAGACCACAGATTCCCTCGTTGTTATTACGCTGTTTCTTATTTAAGGTTTTATTGGTTTATATTTAGAGAGAGGGGAAGGGAGAGAGAAAGAAAGAGGGAGAGAAACATCAATTGGCTGCCCCCATCAGGGCACCTGGATGGCAACCCAGGCACGTACCCTGACCCGGAATCGAACCGGTGACCTTTCGGTTTGCAGGCCAGTGCCCAGCCCACGAAGCCACACCAGTCCGGGCAGTATCGTGTTAACTGTTGACTGTTAACTATCCTTCATCCTCCTGCATCAAAGAACTGTGTGTCTCACCTTTCACCCAATCCCAGGCCCCCCCACCGTGCTTTCGCCCGCCTCCCTGATGTGTCACCCGTGGGTTGCATGTAACCCCCGTCTCCTCCTTGGACTGTGGTGTGGAAAATAAGGTGGTAAAAGAACAGAAAACGTAGAAAATGAGGAGCAAAGCCGCCATTCTCTGCAGCATTGCTCAGTCCGTTCAGATGTTGCTTCCCGGCCACTGCGTTCAGATGGGCTCAAATAAACACACTGAAAATTCCCACAGGATCAAATGTCTTTCACGTGACGCCCAGGAGCCCTGGCCCTGGTCACTCACGGAGACCCGGCCCCGGGGGCGAGCTGAACGCAGAGCCCGAACGCTGCGGAGAAGGCGAGGGAAGGTGGGATGGGGCCTCTCAGCACACAGGTGACCCCTAGACAGAGGCGGCCCCGGCCCTGGCGGGGCCACAGCTCCCCGCCCCCAGCAGACTGTTGAACTTTGCAGAAAGGGTCAGCTCAGGGGTGTGCTCCGGGTGGAAAGCGCGGGCGGGGCCCCTGCGAGCCGGGGCTGGGCCGGGCTGGGCTGCAACAAAGGAACCCAAAGGGGTGGGCCTGGCGGCCAGGGGAGGAACCCAGGGTGTGTGTGGCCGCTGTCTAATCCACTTAGCTCACCTGTGTCAGTGCCCGCCCGCAGCCGGCAAGGGGAAGTGTGAAACCGGGCAGGCCGGCTGCCCCCGGTCACCCAGCACCCTCAGTGGCCTGCCTGTCAGCAGCGGCCGGAGCCTCAGTCCCGCACCACGGTGCAGCGCAAGGGCCGGGACCCCGAGCTGCGGAGCGGAGGCACCTAGGTGCCCCACCAGTGCCCACGAGGCACGGGCCCTCCCAGTCTTGGGCGCAGAGCAGGTCCCTGACCCCCAGGGCTTCCCGGGAGAAGCAGAGTTCCGCCACTTCGCAGGGTGCGGTGGGGCCCCGTGTGAGCGGGCCCAGCCCAGGGAGACCGTGGCCTTGACCACTCTGCTCGGCCCCAGGCTGCATTTGCTACCCCGCCCCGGGTTTGCTCCAGCGTCTGTGGGGCTCAAAGCCGCGTGGGACAGGGTCGCACGGGGGCACAGTCTGGGCAACTCGGTGCGGGCACCCCAGGGGGGTGGGGAAGCGGTGGCTGGAGCCATGCCTGACTCTGGACTCAGATTCTCACTGCTCTCCCGTCTTAGCCCCGGCCAAGGGCCTCCCCAGCAACCTCCACACCTGCAGCGGGGCCCTGCCTGAGGGGCGGCCCCACTAGAGATCAAGGCCGACAGGATTAGCGTCCCCAAGTGGACCCTGGCCCCTCCCCACCCCTCCTGGGCCTTTCCATCGACCCAGCACTTTTCCTTTGTCTCCTTAAGCCTCTGAGCGCCGGTCGTCCAGGCAGCCACCTGCCCCGTCACCGCACGCCGCCCCCTGCAACCACCGCAGAGGAGAGGGGAGGCGGCCGGCCCCTGGGGGACTTGGACCCAGGGCCACGGAACCAGGAACCTGCCCTGGAGACAGAAGTGGGGACCCAAGGAAGGAATGGGGGGGTGGTGGGAGAGCCTCTACCCCTGCCCCTCTCCCAGGCAGCCTGGGGGGGTGGGCTTCCAGGCACAGGCTGTGCGGGGTGGGGGGGAGGGAGGCGAGGCTGTGCAGGGTGGGGGGGGAGGGGAGCGAAGGGCCCCAGGGGGAATTTCTGGGGGAATGAGAACTCCCAGAGGCTCAGAGGGGGTCACGGGAGGGGCAGGGAGGGGCGGAGTGGGAAGGGGGTGGAGAAGTCCCCCCCCTAAGAAAAGTGGGGCGTGCAGGTGGAGGCGGGAGGGGCCCAGTGGGCGGGGTGGGGGCAGGCTCTCCACAGCTCTGCCACCCACGGGAAACCAGACGGCCACAGTCTGCTCGGCTGAACAGTCTGGCCACTGCGCTGGGCGTCCACCACCTGTTGGGCAGGCCGAGGATGGGCGCGGAGGGGCAGCGCAGGGACCGGACCATGGGGGGGACGCGGCTCGTGCTGCTGGTGCTGCTGCTGCTGCTGGCTTCCTGCAGCGAGCCTGGTGAGGGGCCGGGGGCCAGGGTCGAGGGTCGAGGGGACAGCCGGTGGGGCAGGGAGAGGAAGAAAGCCGGGGGGCCAAGGGGCACGAGGACAGGGAAGAGAGGGCGGGGGCGGGGAAGTGTGGAGGGGCCTGAGGGCAGGCGGGGGCTGTGCCACAAGGGCGGCATGGTGCAGGGCCGGTGCCACCAGGGAGCTGCTGGGGGCCGGGGCGGCAGGGGACAGGCAGAGGGTGGCAAAGGCAGACGTGCGGTGGGGCGAGGGCCCGAGAAAACAACTGGGGTGACGCCCCAGCCCCGCAGGGCCCCTCACCCCACCACACAGGGAGCCGGGCCCGGCCAGGGGGGAGGGGAGCCGAGGTTGGTCAGAGACCCGGCAACACCGGCGTGGGGCGGGGTGGGATGGAGGAGCCCCTGGCCTCACGGAGTGGGTGGGCTGCTTGGGCGAGTTCGGGCCGCCGGGCACCCTGGGGGGGCGGGCACTGCAGCGGCGGCCTGCCAGCTGGTCCCCGCCCTTGTTAGGACAGGCCCTGCAGGTGCGCCCGGCCAGCCCGCCCACCCGCCCCCGACACTCTCAAAGCCGCTCCGTCCCCACCTCGGGGACAGGTGGCCTGGGACATCCACGGTTTCGTCCGGTGGGCACCTGGGCGCTGGGGGGTGTGGCCCCCCTCAAACCTGGGCCCCCAGGACGGAGGGCTTGGGCGGGGCGGGGTCGGGCCGGCCTGACTTACTCGTCACCTCCCGCCCAGCGGCGGCCCTGCAGTGCTACAGCTGCGCGGAGCCCACGGGGGCGTCCAGCTGCGTCACCATCGCCACCTGCAGCACCAACGAGACCGTGTGCAAGACCACACTCTACTCCCTGGAGCTGGGTCAGTGGGCGCTGGGCGGGCGGGCGGGCGGGGCTGCCCCCGGGGGGGGGCACCGTGGCGCCCCCTCCCCCGCCTCTCCCTTGAGGAATCCCCGAGCCGTCCCCGGGCCCTGGCGCACAGCGGGCGCTCAGCTGGGGTTGGGGGAGGAAAGGGGCTGGGCCTCGGAGGGAGGGGAATGGGGCGGTGGCCCCGCAGAGGCGCGGGGGCCAGCCTGATGCCGGCGCCGCGCCCACAGTGTACCCCTTCCTGGGGGACGCCACCGTGACCAAGTCCTGCGCCAGCACGTGCGTGCCCTCGGACGTGGACGGCATCGGCCTGACGCGGCCCGTGTCCTGCTGCAACACCGAGCTGTGCAACGGGGCGCCCGCCCCGGGCGGCCCGGCCGGCCTGGCCCTCACCCTCGCCGCCCTCCTGAGCCTGCACCTCTAGAGCCCCCCTCCCCGCCCCCCCAGCCCCGAGTGCCTCGAAGAAGCCCGCCCACCCGCACCAGCCTCCGGGTCTCCTTTCTGCGCGTGGGCCGCCCGCCGGGGTGGGAGGGTCTCCACCTGCTCTCGGGGGCCGTGAGGCCCGTGTCCCCACCTGCCCAGCCTCCGAGGCTGCATCCCCCAGCCCACACCACTGTCCCCACCCGCCTCCCGTGGCAGTGGGCACGGTCACTGGGCCTGGGACAGGCACACGGACCAGGCGGGACCCTGCCCTCCGGAGGCCTGACTGGGAAGTGGGCCCCCACGGGGGGGGCGGTGGCTTCTCGGAGGCGGGGCATTAGGGCAGGGCCAAGGACAGTGGAGAGACAGGGTGGGTAGAGGGGCACACCAGGCCGGGCGGGCAGAAGTGGCCCAGGACCCTGGACAGCTCCACGGAGCACCCCACTGCCTGACCCTCCGGCCGCAGTCGGGCCTGCGGAGCCGGGTCCCCCGCCTCACGTAACAGAGGGAGCAGAGAGGAGCGCCTGGCCGGGGGAGTCCCTGAGCACCCACCACCTGCGCCGCCCCACTCCCTAGGTGTCCGGGGAAATCCAAGTCCCAGTGTGGAGGGGGGGACCCTCAGTTCGTTCACCTTGGACTCAGGCCAGCCCCAAACCCTCCAGACCATCTCCCTGTCACCGCCCAACGGGCCCCTTGTCCCCCGAGGGCAGTCTGGGCCTGAGTCCGGGCTGGACTCGGCACTCGAGTGCACACAGAGGCAGCTGAGCGCCCCCTCCAGGCTGCCTACTCCCATCTCCCCCCCCCCGCCCCCCGCACACACCACCTCCTTCTGGTCTCCTCGTAACCCTCCACAAGGCCGGGCCACCTCCACTGCCGAATGCCTGCTGCCAACCCCACCGCCCCCAGCCGCCTGCCCCGCCCGGGTCTGTGGAGCCCGGGGAGGTGCTTGGAGCAGGGACCCCGCCCACACCCCCACCACTCGCCTGCTTCACGCCCTGGGGGCCCTGGGGGTCCCACTTCCCGGCCCTCTCCCAGGGGCCTGCAGAGCAGCCCTCCCACTCACCGTGGGCCCCCACCCCCACCAGGAGCCTGGGGGCGCAGGCCGAGTCGGGGGTGTGACCTCCCAAGCCCCCCGGGACCTGACCCTGGGAACACACTGGGAACCCGGCCCAGGCGTCCCCTGATGGGACCGCAAGGCCCTGGGGCCGGGGCCACGAAGGCCAGCAGCTGGGTGGGGGCTGAGGCAATGCCTTCCTGGCCTTGGGCCGGAGTTCTGGGCGACGGGGACAAGCCCTGCCTGGCAGTGGCCCCTGGGCTCACAGGAGCCCCCAAGCCTGGACGGCGCCCCACACCAGGACATGTCCCAGCGAGTGCCCACCGCGTCACCGGGGTCAGAGCTTCCAAATGAGGACACCCCCGCACGCTCCCAGTTCAGGCCCTTTAATCCTGGGCGTTCTGCACGTGAAACAGACAGTGCGGCTCTCCAGCGGCGGCTGGAGGCGGGCAGCAGGGGTGGGGTGGGGGGGGGTGGAGTCCGGCGTCGCTGTGCTCCGGCTCTCGCTGGCGGAGGGCTTCCCGGAGGAGGCTGCAAGGAGACAGTTCTGGGAGCAGCGGTCGCACACCCAGGGCCCTGACCCGTGTCGCCAGCCAGCCAGGGATCTGCGGCCATGAGGCAGAGCCCGGGCTGGGGCCCCCCTGCTCGGTGCCTCCGGGGCTCTCGGCCAGTTCCCGCTCCTTCCCAGGCCTCCCTGCTCCCGGCCCACAGGTAGGTGCCAGGCTGCAGCAGGCGGCCTCGGCCAGTGTCCCCGCCCTGAGAGCAGCCGCCGGGAGGGGCCGCTGGAACAAGGCCAAGAAGACCCCTCCCATCCAGAGAGGCGGCCCCCCCAAACCATCGGCAGGCCGGGATGTGAGGCAAGGGCAGTGCCCACCCGGGGTCACGCGGCGCAGCCCTGCGGGTGTGCAGAGAGGAGGGCAGGGTGCCCAGGGCACCCAGGCAGAGTCCCATGCCCTGCTTTGCTCTCTCCTGAGTGGCAGGTCCCAACTCGGTCACCCTGCAGCTACGGGAGGCTCACCACCCCCGCAGGAGCCCAGTGACCTCTGCCCCGCCCCACCCCCGGCAGGCCCGCCCTGCCCCGGGGGCCAGGGCCCCCGCTAAGCACCCTTCAGTCAGCCTCCCAGGCCTCTGACCTGTCCTGCGGGCCCCGCCCCCCAGCCTGCAGCCGGAGGGAGCGCCCTGAGATGCGGGTGCTCAGGGCGCCCCAGAGGGTCCCCGTGCTCCAAGGAGCCCCTGAAAGCCTGGCCCCCCAACCGCCCCCACAGCCTGCCTGCCAAGGGCCTCGGGCCCCCCACCTCGTCTCCACCCAGAGGGCAGACGTGGGTCAGCGTGCCCAGGTCACCCCATCCCATGCTCAGCGAGGTGTGGGTCGCAGAGGGCGTCACGAATGGGGGAGCGGCAGGGGGCCGAGCCGGGGGAAGGGGGCTAGGCGGTCACAAGGCCACGCCAGCTCCGAGGGACAGCCTGTCCTGGCCAGCCCAACCTGCCTCTCTGCCCCCTGGCAGGCAGGGATGAGCAGGCACCTGCCCAGGCAGAGGCTGGCTGGGGGGGCGGGGGGGCGGTCACTGGTCCTTGCCAACGGCGCTGAGCCCACTCTCGGCCCGGAGGAGCTGGCTGCTGGCCTCGTTGTAGGCAATCCAGTGCCGCAGGTCTTCTGGCAGCTCGGGAGGCTCCACCTGCAGCAGGGAGGAGGGGAGGCGCCTGCTGGCTGCCGTGGCAACGAGCAGGGGCGTGGCCAGGCTGCTGCCTTCGCACCTCTGTCCCCAGGGTCCCCCCTCCCGGGCACCCCCATCCTCATGGGCCTTCAGTGATTAAACTGCCTGCATCCCAGCTTTCCTTTATCAGGCCCACATCCCCCTCAAATCCATGGGGGAGCCCCCCACGTGTCCCCAGAACTCAGAGAGAGCCCTCCGAGGCCCGCTGGCCGGAGAGGGTGACGGGAGTGCAGAGGAGCCAGAGGCCTCGGAGCCAGACAGAGCGGGGGCCGGGGGCGGGGGAGCGCTGGGCCACCGTTGCATGACGGGGTGTCGGGTGAGGCACGGGGCCAGGCCTGGAGGGTGGCGTCGGGGATGAGGCGATAGCCCCCCAGGCAAATGTCTGCCCATCTCGGCGCATCCAGGGGGCTGGGCGGAGGGGCTCAGAGACGCTGCCCTGGTCTCCCTGCACACTGGGCAGGTCTAGGCTCCGGCTCTGCTCCAGGTCCTAGCCCGGCTCTTGGGAGCACTCCCCGCCCAGCCCAGCTGTCCCCTGCCCCAAGGCCATGCCAGCCTTTCAGCAGGCAGGAACCCTGGGCCTGAGTCTCCATAGGGGACTCCCAGGGGCTCCGGATGGAAACCGGGCAACTCCTGCCCACCCCTTGGCCCTCCTGTCCCTGGCTGGGTGTCTGCGGCGTCCCTGCCATGCTGTGCTGTCGGCCCCCTCACCGCTCACGTGGGCCTCACCCGTCAGCCTGAGGACCCCGCAGCCCCGCCTGACCGCACTGCAGTCCCCCCTGCAGGAAAGCTGCCTCTCCTCTCCTCTCACAGCCCATCGGCTTACAGCCTCCGTGGCCGCTCCCTCCCAGCCTCCTGGCACATGAGGGGACACACAGAGCATCTCTGTCCCCTTCGGGTGCATCCCTCCCAGCCTCCTGGCACATGAGGGGACACACAGAGCATCTCTGTCCCCTTCGGGTGCATCCCAGGCTCACCAGAAACCAAACTCCCGGGAGCTGCGCGGTGGCCCGCGGGCGGCCTTGAACGGCCCCATCCCTCTCTGAGCCTGTCCTCTCCTCTGACGTGGGAAGGGCGGGCCTCCCCCAGGCGAGGGGGTCTGTGTACCTCCTCTTCCCAGAGAGGGCAGCGTCCGTCCTGCCCGAGGGCACCCAGCCGTCAGGACAGGCCCCAGCTTGGACAGAGGCTCCACGCCAGTTTCCAGGAGGCGCCTGCAGCAGGAGCCTGCCCTTGCCATCACTGCTTCCGTGGCACTGGGCTGTCCCCAGGGCCTGGCTCCGAGCTGCCGCAGCCGCTGTGCTGTGCTGGGAGAAGCGGGCCCTGGGGAGGGGCCTCGGGCCCCAGGCTGCATTTCGGCTTCTGTCTCCGACTGGAAAAAGCAGAAGGGCCTGCAGCTCCCCAGGGCTCAGTCTCCCCAGTCCCCCACAGCCAAATCCAGGTGACAGTGACCCGGTCTGTCGGCTCTAAGCCATGAGAAAGGGGGTCTCAGTGTCTTGAGAACTCCCAGCAACTTCCTATCACTGGCACCCGCACCCCCCCCCAACACACACACACACACACACACACACACACACACTGGGTTCAGAACCAAGGACCAGAGCAGGTGGTTCCACAGTCCAAGACACACAGCTCTCAGTCTGCTGGGAGAGGGCTGTCCTGGGCTTCCCTGCTCTGGAAGAGGTGACGAATGAGCACGGAGCCTTGTGGGGCTGGGTTAAGGAGTGGCAGGAGGGGAGCAAGAACAGATCAGCTATGAACAGTGGATCCGGGGACACTGGGAGCCCCGAGGAACAACGGCATCCACGAAGGAGGCCCTGGGCCCAGAGGAAAGGGCTGCACAATATGCAGAAAGGCAGGGGCACCCGGAAGGGTTGGGCCTTCGCCAGGGGAGTGGGCAAGGACTAGGGGCCCTCAGGGCCCCACGGGGCTGTGCATGGAAGTGGGGCATCTCACCTTGCGCTTGCACAGGTGCTGCACAATACACTCTGGAGAGGTGCCCAGCACGTGCTGGCGGGAGCGCAGCAGCGCGCACACGAAGCCGTCGCGCAGGCTGATGAAGCGCGCCTCCAGGTAGAAGGCGCGGTCATCCCAGCCCAGCAGGCGGGTGCGCACCTCGAAGGGCTCCAGCAAGCGCAGCGAGCGGCGGTAGCGCGCGCACGAAGCGGCCAGCACGGTGCGCCCCCCGAGCGCGCGCAGCGCCTCGAGCACGCCGCAGCGGGCTAGGTGCACGGTACGCGCCACATCAGCCTCCCGCAGGTAGCGCGCGTTGTTCATGTGCAGCAGCAGGTCCAAGTCCGAGGGCAGAACGCGGCCCGCGTAGCGCTGCTCCGCCAGCAGGTCGCGGACGCGCGGCTGCAGCAGGCGAGCGTGCAGCACGGCGCACGGCAGACGCACCAGGTACCACCCGTCCAGCAGCGCGAAGTAGGCGAGCGCTAGGCCCAGCAACGGCACGAGCAGTCCCAGCATCGCGACGGAGCCCGAGACGCCGGTGCTCGCCGGTGCGCGGTCCGCCGCTGCCCGCGCCGCCAGTCCCGGAACCGGCGAGCGCCGCACGGCCGGACCGAACCACTTCACGTAGCCGACTGAGGGGAGAACGCGCCGGAGGCCGCCAGTATTGTAGGCCTCAGCCCCGCCCCCCGTCGCGAGCTCCCCCGTGGCCTCCGTGGTCGGTTCCGACCCGCCGCAGGCGCCTTCCTGAGGCGGGCGGAGCGCAGGGCCGCGCGGGGGCGCCACAGCGACATCTGGCGGTCGCGCCCCGCGTCGCAGTGCCGTAGCGCCCGAGGTCGCCGCAGGGTCTCTACCGCGCCAGCGGCCGCAAGTCTGGGAGCCTCTCCGGGCCCTCGGGGACTACGGCTGGCCCCAGAGATTCGACCCCTGACCTGAGCAGAGTCAAAGGGCCCGGCACTCATCCAGTCCTGTCTGCCGGACTTTGCAAGAGAAATGATCACAGCCAGTCTCCAGGGAGGCTCACTGGAGACTCTGCTCCCGAACCTCCCGGGGCTCCCCACTTCCGCATGGTGACACCCTTAAAGTGCATGCCGCGGATTTAGGGCGCCTCGCAGCCTGGCCCCAGTCACCTTTTCAGTCCCAGCCTGTGGCCTCATTACTCCTCCCCTCCCGCGTCCATCCCCACCCCCGAAGGTCCTGGCCACCCGGGCTTATTCCCAAGCACTCCCGCCCTTGGCCCCTTTACGAACAGCAGCAAGCAACGTCTGGGGAGCGGGCAGGGGAGGCCGCGAATGGAAATGACGCAGCAGTGGCTTCACAGGTGTCCTGCACTTGGGACTCAGCCCAGTGGACTGTGGCACATGCTCCTCGGCCTGTCCCTCTTCTCTGCAAGGGTGGGAGGGAAAGCCCAGAGCAGCCGGGCCAGCTGGCTGACCCCCAGGGCTCTCAAGCCACAGTGTTTGCCAGCGTCCTGGCAGGGTGCCGGAGTCCTGGGGCGGGGAGGGGCGTTTATGAAGGAGCTCCTGGGCGCCGGCGGCGGCTCTGAGAACACACCCATCGGCAGTGGGGCCCTAGTCCACCCCGCACAGGGCCTGAGCTCGGCTGGCGGGGCCTCAGCCTCCATCTCGAGGGGCAGCTCTCCCGGGCAGCCCCACTCCACAGCCCCACGCTGGCCTCCCTCCGGTGCCTCGCCCCCATTCTCGCTCCTCCAGCCCCGCCCTGTGGCCGGCCGGGGTCTCACCTGCCTGTGGGGCTGGGCCAGTGGGCAGCAGGGCAAGGGAGACAAGCTCCATGGTTGCAGGTGAGCAGCGGTGCAGGAGGCCTCTGGGCAGCTTTCCAAGGCTCTGCCTGGCAAGAGGGAGGCTCCACGGCCAACGTGGTCAGTCCCACGGCCAGCGGGTGCCAGAGGGCCGGGCAGATCCCAACCCCCAGCTGCCCGCCAGGCTGCACCCTCCACTTCCTTTGTCCTTGTTTCTGCTTCCTGGAGGCAGGGCCGGCCCACGCAGGGGCCGCTCCCCCACCCTCAGCCACCTCTCAGCCACGCCAGGACGGGTCCCAGCTCCATCTCCAGCCAGTCAGAGCGGCCAGGGAGGGGAGGTCACTATGTTGAGACCCAGCCACCCCGTGAGTCTTGCAGCTAAGGGGCAGGGGGCCCCCTTGGGCAGGGGCAGCGCTGCCCTCCTGGGGTTCACGGTCCACAGCGGGGTGGCTGGCCTCTCACAGACGAATCGGCATGAACTGAGGTGTGGGCTGCAGGGAGGGCGCCGTGGGCGGGGGCCGAGCCGGTACCGAGGTCACCGCGCACCCCAGCTCACACCGCCAGCCCACACCTCTGTGTCACCTGGGTCCCAGGTTCAAGGTGAGAAGGCGGGGGCTGCCCCGGACCAGGAGGGACCCCCTGCCCCTTGGCCTCCCCACACTGCCCCGGGGCAGCTGGGAGGTGCAGCCCATTTCCCCAGGGCTCCGTCTTGCAGCAACCTCTTCGTGACCCCAACACACTCCAGGCCAGTTTTCAGGGGTGAATCAAGGAGGAGGGGCAAGAAGGTCAGAGGTGCTGCCTCCCCCAGAGCCTTTATCTGCGCAGCCCCTGGCCTGGGACGCCCCCCGCACCGCCGAGGGGCGAGCACCTGTCGGGCTACCTTGCTGTGAAGCGGGACCGCTAAGCAGCGGCTCTCAACTGTGGTGCGCCTGCGCCCCAGAGGCCTCTTGACAGTGCTTGGAGGCATTCCCTGTTGTCCCCACTGGGGACGCTGCTGGCTCCAGGCGGTGCAGCCCGAATGCTGCTTACCACCCTGCAGCGCCCCGGACGCCCCACGACGGGGGATCGCCGACCCCAGGGTCAGGCCGAACTGCAGCGCAAGAGCCGTGCGAGGACACGGCTGCGGCCCGTGGGCGTGGAGGGCAGAGCGTGACGCCCAACAGGACGCCTCTCGAGCCTGAGCGCCTGGTGAACGCTGCCTGCTGGCCTTGGGACCGCTTGGGGCCCGCCACGCCTTCCTTCTTCCGCTGTCTCCCTTGTGGAGTGGGGGCGCCCGTCCCCCCGCTGTGTTTGGAAGCGCGTAGCTCGTCTACTTTCACGGAGTGGACGAACAAGGGGCCCCGGACTGACCCTGACCGGCGCAGGGGAGGCCAGCACGGTGGGCCCTACGCACTCGGAGCCCACGGGTAGCCCCAGGGGACGGTCGGAACAGGGACCTTCCGCTCTCAGAGCGGATCCCGGCGGGCAGTTGGCAAAGGTCCCGGGCCCCAGGGGCAAGGGTCAGGGCACAGCCACTGCCCTGAGCGGGGAGACCGCGGAGCCCCGCAGTTATCTTGTTCCCCGCATACCACCTCTGGGGGCGCTGTCACTGTTGGACGTTGGCTGCCCTGACCCCACCAACGGGGAGGGAGCAGTCGGCTCTCCGCTCGAGTCTCCATCCAATCCCAGGGCTTCCCGCTCTGCTTTCGCCCGCCCCCTCCTCCGCCACCCACGGAGTCCACGTGACCCCCGCTCACGTCTCCTCCTCTGATTCCAGTGTAGAAAATAAGCTGCAAAACTGCCCTTCTCCTGCGCACTTTCTAAATCTATTGAGATTGTGCTTCCCGAGAGTCAGTTTGGCTCCAGTAAACTCCAAGGCTTCCCGGGCACCAGGCTCACGGCCGGCGGGAAGCTGGCCTCGGGCGGGAGTGTGCCCACACCTCACCGAGTCGGTCTGTGGGTTCCGGCGACTCACCCTGAGCCCCTCCTTCCCCCCGCTCTGGGGTCACCTCCCGGGACTCCAGGTTTTTCTGGTCTCTCTCGCCCCCCCGCCGCGCCCGCCCAGTCCCCTGGGGCCCAAACGAGCTGGGGAGCCGGCCAGGGCCAGGCACAGAGCTCTGGCCTCCCGGCTCCTGCCAGCAGAGGGGCCAGGCCCTGGGGGAGCCCCGCCCACCCCGGGAGGTCCTGGGGCTGCCGCACCCGCCCGCACTTGAACCACATCCCGCTCCACCCGCTGGGTGCCGGCTTCCCGAGCTCCCTCGGCCTGAGCCCCTTCTTTGCTGTGAGAAACTCGTCATCGAAAGACCCTCCCCCCAGGGCCTAGCCGGTGAGGTGTCCCCACCCTAGGCCTCCAGAACCTGGGGGAGGTATTGGCTGGGTCTAGCGCCGCCTCCAGGCCAGGGCTGCAAGCGAGGGACAACAGTGGTGGGCCCCAGAGGACACCAGTGGGTGCTCTTCCTGGTCCTCCTCTCTTTCTGACCCCTCCCTCTCTGCCTGAGTGGCCTTTAGGCAAGGCCAGAGGATCCCGGAGGGATGGGGGGATGTAGGGGTGCCCCATGCATCTTGGGGGTCAGTGCATGTGGTCCCATGTTCACGGGGCTCCAGCAGACTGGCTGCCACACCCAGGGACGGAGCCGGCCTTCCTGGGGACACCCTCGATGTCCCGGGAGACCCGCGGGGGAATGGTCCTGGGCTCCAGGCCCCCTCACGTGCCCGTTTCCTGTCTGCCAAGCATGTCTAACCGTAGCACGCCTGAACCCCGACACACGGAACCGTGAGCAGCCAGGCGGGTGCTGTTTCAAGCCACTAAGTTTTGGGGTGTGTTGGCACTCGGGGACCCTGGCTGATAGGGGGGCTCGAGGCAGAAGCGAAGACCAGGGACGAGGCAACTGTGAGACGCAGCGGGGACAGGAGTGGGGACAGGACAGCCATTGCATGGCTGCGGAGAGCAGAGCCCAGCCCAGTTCCCGGTGGGGGGTAAGGGGCACAGAGGACAAGGGTGACTCAGAGGTCTTGCCACCTCCCTGTGTGGAAACCTTCCTGTGAGGGTGTGACACCTCCGAGTGAGTGGAACGCCTGGGTGGCAGGATGAGTGCTCAGGCTTAGGAAAGCCATCCGCGGTGTGTCTTGAGAGCTCCCTGGAGGTGGGCAGGAGACCTAGGGGTCAGAGTTCGCGGCAGGGGTGCTGGCAGAACTGCGGAGAAGCCCTCAGCCTTTGCTGGTGTGTAAAGCCAGGAGGAGAATGGAGGGGCGGCCCAGGGAGTGGGCGTAGGCAGACAGGAAAGAGCCAAGGCTCGAACCTGGCCAGTCAGGAGTCAGCAGGAGAGAGTGAGGAAGGAGGACCAGGGGTGGGGCCGGGGGAGGGAAGGAAGGAGGAGGGACGGGTGGAAGCCATTTTAGTTCCCTGCTGCTGCTCCTGCGCCAAATGACCATGAACTTGGTGGGTTCAAACAACAGACATTTATGAACGTGCAGTTCTGGGGGCTCGCAGTTTGAGATGAGCCAAAACCAAGGTGTCAGCTGGGCTTATTCCTCCTGGAGGCTCAAGGGCAAGTGTGCTCCCCGCATTTTGCATTTTCCAGCCTCGGGAGGCGCCTGCGCGCCTCGGCTCGCGGCCCGGCCCTCCACCACGAAGCACACGCTGCACCGCTCGTCTGCAGTTCCATCCGCTTCCCTCCCTCGGCTCCAGCCGTCCCATTGTCTTCTCCGACGTGCCCTCCGTCCTCCCTCTTACAGGGTCCTGGGATGACCCGGGGCCTTCCCCGATTACCGGGGCACTGTCCCCCAGTCCCGAGCCTTAACTTAATAGTATGTGCGAAGTTCCGGTTGCCCCGCGAGGTGACACATTCACAGCTTCTGGGGATTAGGACGCGGGACCGTGGGGTGGGGGGCATTGTTCAGCCCACCGCAGTCTGCCCTCTGGTTCCCAGGGTCCCATTTGCCCCACGTGCCAAATATTCACCCCAACTCAAGGTCGCCCAAGGTCTCAACTCATTACAGCATCAACTCAAGTTCAAACCTCCTCCCCGTCTCAGCAGCTCAGGCTTATCAAATCTCATCACAGGAATCACCAACATTAGGTACGGGCGAGGCTCCCGCTAGGGAGGGGGCTGGGTGGGACGACAACGGCGTGGGCGCTGGGCGTCCCTACGGGAGGGCGGGCGGGCCGGAGCTCGGAGACCTCTCAGCAAAGGCCGCCTTCCCGCAGAACCCTGCCCCGGACTGCCAGGGTCCCAACTGCTTCGACACAGGGCGCCCCCATCACAAGAGCAGAGACGCCAGCCACCCCGCGCCCATGCTAGAGACAGACAAGCCGAGGCGCCCGGGGCCCCCGGGGCCAAGACCGTCGGGGCCCACCCCTGGCCGCCCCGCTTTCTCCAGCCCGCGCCCCCGGGGCCTCCCGCGATACCACTGAGAAAAGAGTGCTCCGGGTGCCTAGAGCGTCCCGGAAGTGGTGAGGTGTTGGGGGGCGTGGCCCGGCGGAGGGCTGAGCGCGGCAACTTCCGGTGGCGGTGTCCGCTCCGGGCCCGCAGGTGAGTGGGCCGGGCCTGGGGAACGCGCGGGTGTCGTGCGGTCTTCGGTGCCCTCGGGCGGGTAGTGCTGCCGGGGGCCGCACTCCGGGCGCAGGGCCCAGCTCTCCGCCTGCCGCCCCGCGGGGACCCGGGCCGAGCCGCCAGCCCCTAGCCTTCCCTGCAGCCTTTGCTCCGAGCCAGGCGGTGGCGCCCGGTCCCGACCCCGGGGTCTCGCCTGCCGAAGCCACCAGCCACCGAGGCACCTCCCTTCTCGGGGAGAAACCACCACAGACTTGACTTTCTGTCTTTCCTTTTTGGTTTGCCCTTGCCCCAGACCTGGCCCCAGTAGAGACGCTTTCCAAACCAGCCTCCCGCCGCGCGCGCGCGCGCGCCCTGCCCGGACCCTCCGCCCTTGCTCTGCGGAGACGGGCTCCGGGTTTGTACTCACCGGACCCTCGAGGTCGCTTCCCAGCTCCAAGCGCCGTCCCTGTAGGATGCGCACCCGCAGTCTCGGTCCCTTACCGCCCCGCCCCCCATCGTTCTGGTCCCCAAGACCATCTCTTCCTCGATCTCCAGAAAACTTACTTCTTGAGCATTTCTCGCTGACAGCTCCCTCCGCCCCTACAGACCGCCGCTCCTCCCCTAACGCCCGCGGGCTCTTCCAAGGACTGGCGAGGCCCACTTGTGCGTGCCGGGCTCCCTCCCTCTCTCCTGCCCCAGCTCTCTCCCCTTCTGCCCTCCCTCCGTGTTTTGGTCTTCCGTGGACACTGGAGGGTGATAACGTGTTCATGGCTGGCTGTGCTCACCCTCCTGGGCGGCAGGGCCTCCCCCAAGGGGCAACGCTGGGCCCTCCGTGCTGTGTCTGGCTGCGCTGTGGTGCCTTTGGGTGGAAGAAATGGCCTCAGAGGTAACATCCGAACCTCATCTTTGGAGGAGGGTTTTGCCTCATGAGCCGGATCACCGTGTTTTCGGCCGTCCTGTGCCGCCCCGCACACCCCTGCCTCGTGAGGTATTTGTGTCCGTACTGAGCACGTCCCTGGTGCCGAGCCTCCGGGACACCTCTTCCGGCCGCCCCAGCCCTTCCTCCGGGGCCCCGTGTCCTGCTGGTTTCTGAGCTGGTTTCATATTAAACACCTCTCTAAAAGTGGCTTATGCCTTTACTTCCCCGGGTTTCCCCCAGGGCCACCTGGCGCAGCAGCACGCTGCCACCCCCGGTAGATAGAGCGCAAGCAGCGTCCCTCGGTGCGGCACCCTCCCGCACCGCGCAGACCGGAGGTGGTTCAGAGGGGTGCCCGCGCATGCTCAGAGCCAGCTGCTGACGGGCCCGGATTTGTGTCTGGGGCTCCTGCTGCATTTGAAGAAACCCTTCACTTCTTTTGAGCTGTGGCCTCAGAGGGCCGCATCTTCATGCTCCATGTGCGACTTGTCCTCTGGCCGCACCAGCTGCTCGGGGTTGGAAGAAGAAGCCGAAACGAGGGTTTGGAAGGGAGGAGGGGTGGGAGCCCCGCCCGCCTTTGCCTTTCGCTGGGTGGCCGGGCGTGGGGCCCGTAGCGGCGGGTTCCCGCTGCGTGAGGGAGGAGTGCGGGCCTGAGGCCAGGCCATAGAGGTGCAGGGAGGGCTGTGGGAGGTTTGGGGAGTTCTCGTGACAGGGTGGAATTGTCCCGCTGGAAGGGGCCACGACGGCTCAGGTGGCTCGGTGGGAGCTGGAAGGAGCCAGCGAACCTAGCACGCCCGGGGCTGGGCAGAGGGCTAGGCAGCCCGGCTGCGGGTCAGTTGCTGGGCCACTCGTGTGCTGGTCATTTCCTGTCACTCATTTCGGCTGCAGCTCCCCGGCCCGTGCAGTTCCAAGGCTGCTTCCAGCAGCCCAGGCCGTGCTCTGTGACATTGCTCTTTGTCTCCCTCTGCTTTCCAGTTCCCACTCGGGATGCGTGTGAGGCAGCGCCTCAAGCCCCGGAGAGCGGCGCCCTGGCTCCGACAGCGCAGCCGGCTAGCCCGAGCCAGCTCCCGGGGCCCCGCCGCTCTGGTCTGTGCTTGAGGGGAGGAGCCGCCACCGTCCCGCAGAGAAGGCTGCCGGTCTCAACGGTCTCAACGGCGTGGAGAAGCGCAGGGGGCGGTGTGACTCGACAGAGGTCCAGGAGCCAGCGGCGTCGCCAGGAGTGGAAGACAAGGGACAGCTGAGGCGAGAGGTCACTGGACCAGAGAGGCACAGAGGCCTGCCCGCGCGGGCCCAGCCGCCCCCCTCCACATGGCCTCCAAGCCGGCGGCCGGGAGGGGCCCGGGGGCGAAGCGCAAGAGGGTGGTGCTGACGCTGAAGGAGAAGATGGACATCTGCGCGCGCCTGGAGAAGGGCGAGAGCCGGAAGGCGCTGATGCAGGAGTACAACGTGGGCATGTCCACGCTGTACGACATCAAGGCCCACAAGGCGCAGCTGCTGCGCTTCTTCGCCAGCTCCGCCTCCAACAAGGCGCTGGAGCGGCGACGCACCCTGCACACGCCCAAGCTCGAGCACCTGGACCGGGTGCTGTATGAGTGGTTCCTGGGCAGGCGCGCCGAGGGCGTGCCGGTGTCAGGCCCCATGCTCATCGAGAAGGCCAAGGACTTCTACGCACAGATGCAGCTCACCGAGCCCTGCGTGTTCTCCGGCGGCTGGCTGTGGCGCTTTAAGGCCAGACACGGCATTAAGAAGCTGGACGTGTCCGGCGAAAAGCAGGCAGCCGACCACCAGGCGGCCGAGCGGTTCTGTGGGTTCTTCCGCAGCCTGACCGCGGAGCACGGCCTGACGCCGGAGCAGGTGTACAACGCCGACGAGACCGGCCTCTCCTGGCAGTGCCGGCCGGGCCCCGAGGGCGGGCCGGCGCCCGGGGGCAGGCAGGGCAGGGACAGGCTGACCGTCCTCATGTGCGCCAACGCCACGGGCTCCCACAGGATCAAGCCCTTGGTGATCGGGAAGTGTGGCGGCCCCCGGGCTCCCAAGAGCACCCAGCACTTGCCCGTGGCCTACCGGGCTCACGGGCACGCGTGGGCAGACAGGGCGGTCTTCTCGGACTGGTTCCGCCACATCTTCGCCCCCTCGGTGAGGGAGCACTTCCGGGCCCTGGGCCTGCCCGAGGGCAGCAAAGCCGTCCTGCTGCTGGACGGCGCCCGCGCCCGCCCGCCGGAGCCCGAGCTGGTCTGCGGCAACATCCGCACCGTCTTCCTGCCCGCCGGCGCCGCCGCGCTGCTGCAGCCCATGGACCGGGGCATCCGCCGCGGCTTCCTGAGGCGCTTCCTCGGCCCCCCGGCCGCGCCGCAGGGCTCGCCCCCGCGCCACGGCGTGAATGACGCCCTCTGCAGCGTGGCCTGCGCCTGGGACGCCGTGCCCGGTGCCGTCTTCAGCCGGGCCTGGAGGAAGCTGTGGCCCGCGGCCGCGCTGGCCGAGGACTCGTCTTCCGAGGAGGAGCCCGAGCGCCTCGGGGCCAGGCCGCACGACCAGACCTTCGCTCACGTGCTGGAGCTCGGGAGGGAGGCCCGGTCCCGGCTCCACGGGAGCGTGGCCGCCGAGCAGGCGGGGCCGGGGCTGGGGCCGGGGGCCGGAGCGGGGTGCGCGGCCCAGGGCCAGCCGGAGCAGGCCCAGAAGGACGGCCAGGCCGCAGCCCCCAGGGAGGGTGAGGAGGCGGCCTGGGAGCAGGCGGCCGTGGCCTTCGACGCGGTGCTGCGCTTCGCAGAGGGGCAGCCCTGCTTCACGGCGCAGGAGCTGGGGCAGCTGCGTGTGCTGCGAGCCGTGTTCCTGCGGCAGCGGCAGGGGAGGCAGCGGCAGCATCCCGCCCTCGGGGCCGTGGTCAAGCTCGAAGGCCCCCAGGAGCGTGGCGGGGGCTGTGCCACTGTGGGCCCCGCCCCGTGCACCACGGGCGAGGACTGATGGCGCCCAGCGGGGTGGCCGAAGGGTGCCGGCTGGCGGGAGCTGCCCCGGGGACTGGGTGCTGAGACCTCGCGGCCCCCCGCATCCTGGTTAACCTGTCACCTGTCCTGTCGTGTGACTCGAGGAGACTCTTTGGAAGTGCCACCCGACCGAAATCATCCTAGAGCCCCCCGGCCGGAGCCGGGACTGGTGGGCAGAGGGTGGTCTGGCAGCTGCTGGCTGGACCTCGCCCCTGCCACTTGTGCAGATGTTTCTCCGCCCCAGCACTCCGGCCAGCTGATGGCAGCAGCCGCCGCCGCTTGACAGGCTGGCCATCTAAGGCCCCCCTTCCCCCCCCGCCATGGGGTTCCGGCTCCTGGTCTGGTGGCTGCGCCTGTGTTAGGTGGGCCCCAGGGGCCGGTCCCCAGGGGCGGGGACTCAGTGGGTGACCTCAGGCCAGCAGAGTCCCTGCTTGTGTTCGCACGGGCAGCCTGTCGCCAGCCTGGGCACGTGCCCCCCTTCCCGTGTGATCGCACTGGGGGGCATGAGACTCTCCTGAGGGTCCCTCCCTGTCCCGGCAGCCCCTCTGCCCTTGGGCTCGGACCAGGGCGACCAGGGTGTGGGCTGCACGCCGGCCTGCCTGCACTGCTTCACCTAAAGTGAGCGGGAGCGGGGCCTGGACTGCCGGTCGCCCGGCGGAGGACCCCGGGCCCTATGCTGTCCCCAGCATCTCGTGGCAGCTGGAGGGACCCGCCGCCGTCACCGTGTGCTGTCCATCCCTCCGGGAGGCCGTGGTTCTGAGAGAACCCAGGGAACACGAGCGTTTCACAGCTTTCCAGACGCGCGTGGCACGAGGCCGCGTGGCTGTGGCCGAGTGTCTTGCCCGCGTGCGTGTGTGAAGACGGGACAGGAGCTCGTGGTTTGAGTGTCCTCACTGCCCCCCCCCCCCCGCACCACTGTGTCATCTTGTGTCACTTGCAACTCGCGCCCCTGCCCCACCGAATCGCAGCCTGCGGGGTGGCGGGGGGTTAGAAGCGGAGTCTGGCTGGGCGGGTGGAGCTGGGGCAGGGCCGGCAGGCGGGGCCCCCCTCAGCCTGGACCCCAGGCCATGGGCGCGTGTCACGCCCGCACGAGCCGCTGCTGTCCTGGCCTGTGGTGGCCGATCAGTAAGTGCTGTCGGAGGGCCGGCTGAGCGGTGCCTGTCCCTGGGGCTGCTTCCAGGGCCGACCACCGCTGCCGCCACTGCTGCTGCCGCTGGGGTGCTTCAGGGCCAAGGGCTCGCCAGGCGGAGGGAGGTTCTCGGGGTGCAGGCGCCGGCGGGCCCTGCAAGGCGTCCTACAGGGCACTGGCTCTGGGGAGCACGGCTGTCCACTGGCCTCCCTGGGCTTCCTGGGGAGAGTGCCACACCGCTGAGTGTCCACCCCCCCCACCCCGCTGCTCTGCCCACTGCTGCCCCGTGTCTCGGGGGCTTAGGGGTGTTGCAGCCTCAGACTCTTTTCCCAAACAGTCTTCGGTGGGCCCACTGGACCAGACGCGACACCGAGAAGCGTGGGCCTGAGCCTCTTGGTCACCCTGCCAGCCACATGGCGGCTGGAGTCCTGGAGGGGGCGCTGGCCGGGCAGCAGAGGCCGCTTGCGCCCCAAGGAAGAGAGCTCCGTCAGGCACCCTCCCGGGTCTGGGGTGTCTGGGCTGGGACTGGCCAGCACGGGGGTGGGGGTGCCCCCCCCCACAGCCTCACAGCAGCCTGGCATGAGCGTGGACGGAGGTTAGCAGACGGGCCGCAGCATCTGGTGCGGCGAGTGGGCGCCGCCCCGGGGGCTTCTGGAGGAGGGGGCCCTTCCTGACTGTTCCCACCGCCCCTCCCTCCCTCCCTCCCCCCTCTCTGGCTCCCAGTCCCCGAGTCCCAGCCTGAGCCTGTGGGGGGACCACACCGGGCCCCCCGCCAGGCTGCGCCCCATCCTCCCCTCCGAGCCAGTCCCTGCCTGTGGTGGGGCGACGGGTTGCAGCAACAGCCAGCCTGTCGCCCGCACTCTGATGAGGACACCGAGAATCTCCCGCCTGTGGCTCTCGAACAGGCCACTGGCTCTCACTGCACCTCATCGTTTAACCAGACAGCCACTTGCTCGCTCTCTCCCTGGGCGCTGCCCACGGAGGTGGCAGCCACCTCCTACTCGGCCCCACGGCAGCCCCCAGACCCCGCGTGACACCCAAGGTTGCCAAAAAGAGGACCAAGAAGTCCATTCGGCACCAGTCAGGCCGTTACATCAAAGTCAGGCGGAACCGGCGGAGACCCAGCGGCCCTGACAGTAGGGAGCGCAGGAGGTCCACGGGCCAGGTCTCGATGCCCAGCGTCGGTGACGGGGGCAACACGGACACAAAGCACCTGCTGCCCGGTGGCTTCGGGAGTTCCCGGTCCCCAGCGTCAAGGAGCTTGAAGTGCTGCCTGTGTGCGACAACCCTACTGTGCGCAACTGCTCACGACGCCCCGCGAAGAGCCAGCCGCAAAGCCGAGGTGGACGGAGCAGCCCAGCTGCCGTCAGAGTCCCCAGTCCCCATGCCGCCAGGCTGCGCAGTGAGGAAGACGGATAGACAGATCGTGTGCACACTGTCTCTGTGTTAATAAAACCTTAAAGTTCTGAAAAAATAAAAGGGCCACTTAGAACAGCGGGGTGGGGTGGGGGTGGGGCGGGTCGTGGAGGGCGGGGCGGGGCTGGGAGGCCTGGGCCCCCCCCCTGCGGTGGAGACCTGCTGGGCCCCGCCCCCGCTGCCGGCCCTGGGCGGGGCCTCGCTGCTCAGCCCATCCCCCCGGGGACCGGCCTGAGCTCACTTTGCCCCTGAGAAGGAAGAGACCCCTGCACCCCTGCTTCACCCTGGGAGCCCCATAGCATAGCTCCCAGGTGTCCTGTCCGTCTGTGGGGCCCACGCACCCAGGGTCTCGCCACCAGGGGGAGCTGGCCGAGCAGGGGGGCTGTGGACCCCGATCTCCAAGGACAGAAACTCGAAATAGACACCGCGCCCCGTCCCGCAGCTGAACCACCGAGTCGGCCGTCTGGAGGCGGAACCTAGAGAGTTCGCGGACTCGCCTCCAACCTGCGCCTGCCGGGCGTCGTCCCTGCGGCCCGAGTTCGCCGCTCCGGGGCAGCGCGGAGGACAGGGCTGCCTGCAGGCGCTGAGCCGGGGTTCCGCGCCGGGGCTGGGGACAGGTGTGTGGTTGTGGTGGGGGGCCTGTGGCCCTGCCCAAGGCCGATCGGGGCCTCGCTGCAGGGCTGGGGGTGGGGCGCTGGCTCAGAGCCCTGTCTGGAGTGAAGACAAGGTTCTGGAATCCGACGGGGGTGACGATGACACTATGCGTGTCGTCAGTGCCACTGAGCTGTCCACACGAGGTGGGGGACGTAGTGAGTTTTATGTTATGGGTGACTTACTACACACACACAAAAATCATGAGACCCCAGGGCTGGGCAATTGGGACACGGGGACAGGGCTGAGGACAGCAGAGCCTCAGAGGACAGTGGGGCCCCCTGGAGACCAGCTCCAGCAGAAGGGGCAATGTCACCCTGGCCTGTGGGCACCCACCTCCCCACTCCCCTCCCGCGGCCCCCGCAGACCCAGCTGCCTGGGGAATGCCAGGAGGGCCAGGAGGGCGAGGAGGAGGCGAGGGCTCAGCTCCGCCATTGGCCAGGTTTTCCTGGGCGCCTGCTGGGGGCCAGGCATCGCCGGACCCCCTGCCCAGCCCATGGCGCACTCAGGCTGGCCAGACCCCGATGCAGCCGGCCCTGTTCTCTTGCGGGGAGCCTGGCGTGCAGCCCCCAGGCTGCGGGAGAGCCCCCGGGCTGGGTCCCCCTCAGACCCCACCACCCTCCCTGTCCCTTTCACCACATGCATTGAGGTCCCCTCCTCAGGCGCCCCCCCCCAGCCACCCCACCGTGGAGGCCCCGGGCCGTCTGCACCCCAGGCCAGCGGCTTGTTGACTCCGGTGTGCCCACGGCCACCTGCTGGTGACGGGTGTCCTGTGTCACTGAGTGCTGCAGGCACCGAGGGCCTCCTGGGCCCCCCTCGCGGCCCCAGGCCCACCTGCCGGCATCAGCCCAGGCGGTGGAGGGTCTTGTTCACCCTCGATTTGAAAAATCAAGTGGTTAACACATACAGGTTAAAACACACACACACACACACACACACACACACACAAGGGTAAAAGGACGGTTTTTAGTCACTTGGGAAAACGGGACCCGGGTGGGCCTTCGTGAGGATGATGCTGGAGTGAGGAGGGTGGGTGGTCCCGTCTCCCAAGGCCTCTGTCTCACAGACGGGCTGCCCAGGCTGTCCGGGCGCAGGTGCCTGTGCGGGGCTGGCGCTGCCGGGAACAGCGGGGGGGGGGGCCCTCCTTCCGTCCCCTCCCCTCGCGTGTCCCGAGTTCCCACCGAGAGGCACTTGTCCCGGAGCCTGGAGGAGGGCCCGCCCCCGCCCGCCCGCCCACCTGCCCCGGCTGCCGCTGGGCAGGTGCGTCAGGGCCGGGTGCCAGCCGTGACGTGCTCCTCGCGGAGACACAAAGGCCTCTTTCCGCTGCAGAGGAGGCTCCGCAGGTAGCAGGGAGGTGAGTCAGAGGCCCCCAGCGAGTGGTGAGCCGTGAGTGGCAGTAATGAGTAGTGTGGCTGCGGCCGCCTGGCAGTCACTTCTGTCACTCTGGGCAGCCCGAGCTGAGGGAGGGAGGGAGGGCAGGGGGCGGAGGACGGGGGGGAGGGAGGGGAGAGCTGGACCCGCCCCCACCCCGGCACAGGTCCCTGAGCCTCCCTGAGCCACGCTGCTGCTGCGGGGTCTGTGCCCCGCAGGCCCTGGGGCCCGTGACTGTGTGAATGGCATGGGGGGCAGGGCCCTCAGACCAGAGCCGGATCCTCTCTGATTAGCAGGAGCCCCGGGGCCTGGGGAAGCTCACAGGCGGAGGGTGCCAGCCCAGGGGCCGCCGTCCACCTCCCTGGAGGGGGTCCAGCCGGGGGTGGGTGCAGTGACTTCAGTGCCTCGGCTCAGGCCGGCCGTCCTGGGTCCCCCAGACAGACGCCGCTGGCACAAGGCGGTCAGAGCAGCTGGGGTGGGGGGCCGGCGGCTGCTACACCTGGACA
This sequence comes from Phyllostomus hastatus, assembly GCF_019186645.2. NCBI lineage: Eukaryota > Metazoa > Chordata > Mammalia > Chiroptera > Phyllostomidae > Phyllostomus > Phyllostomus hastatus. The sequence goes on along the minus strand of NW_025334017.1, from coordinate 48,367,214 downwards.
GAGGCGGGGACCCACGACCCCACACCGCCTGGGGGAGGGGGCCGTGGTGGCCACTTCCAGGTTCTCTGGGAGGCTCCGCCGAGGGCCTCCGCCCCCGGGCAGCCAGGCGGGGACCGCTTGGAGGACGGAGGAGAGGACCTGGCAGGATGGGCGGCCAGCGAGCCCAGGGGAAGGGGCATCTCCTGGAGCTGGAGGGTGTCCGGGCTCTGGGGACCTGGAGCCGCCCTGGGCGGGCAGGAGGTGGTGGGAGTGGCTCGGGGGTGGGGGCGGTCCACAGTGCCCCCAACTGTCCCCCAGTGGCCCCTGCCCTTGGGCCAGCCCGCCCGTTCCCCACAGGGGCCCCAGCCCGGGCCGGTGCACCCACACCTGGTGATATAGTCTCTGTCACGGCAGCCGCTTTTCAAGCACCCGCACGCCGGGCCCGTGGCGTCAGCCCCCGCCACCACCTCTCGGGCCGGCGCCATTGTCGTCGCGGCCACTCCACGGCCGCGGGGGCACCACGTTGAGAGGGTAGAGGGCGGGACGCTGGGGCACAAAACAGACCCTTCAGCAAGTGCCTCCGGTTTCATCGGACCCCCGCCCCTGCCTTCCCAGGGACAGAAGCTTCCCTTCCAGCGACAAAAGGCTCCTACCCGGTGACATGCCCCACCCCCGCCGTCCCCCACCGCCCAGCCCTGGGGTCTGGGAGCGGCTTGCCGGCTGCCATGGTGTCTGAGGGTTCCAGTGACGTGGAATCTTCTAGAGACTTGAGGACAGGGGGTTGTCCCGCCCACTGGGTCAGCCGGGCTCTCACCCACGGGGTCCGCACCCGTCGGAGCTCCCCTGAGGGGCTGACCGAGGGGACAGGGGCCACCTGGGTGGACTCTGCCCCCCGAGGGCCAGGTGGCCGGTGGGACGCCTTCAGAGCTGCCAGGTCTTCTGGGGTCAGGCGGGCGGGGCCGCAGTCACAGCTGGCTCGGGGGGGCACTTGGGATTCAGGCCTCATGTCAGTGCCTCCTGCTGGGGGGCACCCCTGTCCAGGGCCCGCCTCCTGCGCCCCCAGCTCCCGGCCGCTCCCCAGCGGAGACACCGGGCTCCGGACACGGCCTTTCCTTTGCGTTTAGAATGGGGCTGCGTCTGCGGGGCCCGGGGGTGTGGCCTCCGCCAGTGGCGGGCGGGCCGTGGACCGAGGCCCGTCCGCACTCGGCTCCCTGGCCGGCGCTGAGGCGTCGTCCAGGGGGTGGACCGCTCTCCAAGCAGCTGCCGCCGCCACTGCACATCATTCGGGGGATGCACGTGCTCTGGCGACGCGTCCACCTCGGCCACCTGGGGGTGCCCCCACAGGTCCTGGGCGGGCGGGCGGCAGCCCAACTGTCCCCAGCCCGCCGCCTCCCAGGGCAGGTCTTGGTCTCCTGGCCTCGCCCCTGAGGCCCCCGGACCCATGGGCCCCGCCCCGACCCTGTCAAGGGGCATCTCCTGTCTGAGGGGGCCAAGACCCCGAGACCCACACGGGGGGCCCTGGGCACAGCCCGAGGGTTCCGAGGTGGCTGAGGGGCGCACGGTCAGTGCGGGTCCTGGGTGGGGGCACCCCGGTGCCCTCCCCCCCCCCCCAGGGGCACAGGGACCGGGTGTGAGGGCCGCAGGGCTTCAGTCCAGGAGGCTGTGGGGAGGAAGGGGGAGGGGCGTCCAAGCAGGGGGCCAGCCCTTACTGGAGTGGGTCCGGGGGTCCCGTTCCTCAGCTCAGACGGGGTGTGTGTGTGTGGGAGTGGGCGGCCCACAGGGCCCCGCACCCTCGCCCTGACCCTACCCCTGCCACACCCCAGCACGGCCCGGCCTCCCTGGCCTCCCGGGGGCGGTGGGGACGGCAGCACCAGCGAGCACCGTCTGGGGCTGGGTGGGCAGAGGGGCCAGCCCTGAGGGCATCAGGCCACGAAGCAGAGATTGGGCAGGGCAGAGACGAGGCCAGGGGTCGCTGCCATCCCCAGCTCCTCTGGAGGGGCGCCTGCCCCAGACGAGGGTCTCGGGCTGAGAACGACGCAGCAGGGACGCGGTCTGGGGACGACCGTGCCGCTGACGTGTCCTGCACAGCCTGCCCTGGGGTGGCCAGCGACCCCGGGCCCCCGGCTGCTGACGCAGCCGAGACTCCGGGTCTGGAGCAGCCGGGACCGATGTCAGCAGCGGCTGCGGGCAGTGGGGCCAGGACTGGCCCTGGGGCCAGGGGTCGGGATGCAAACCGAGGGATGCAGCTGCCCCCTCACTGGCCAGTGCCCCGAGACGTGCCGCTGGCCTGGGGACAGAGGCTCCGCTGTCCGGCTGCGGACACCTGCGCTGAGACCCAGGCGACCAGGGGGCTGTGGCGGGGCGGCGGGGCCCCGAGGGCCAAGGGTCATGGGGTCTTACTCCCGGGGCCGGAGAGGCCACAGCAGACAGGCAGGTGTCCTTGGCCCTGAACCAGGGGCTGGGCGGGACGTCACCGGCCTGGGGGGCTGCTGGACAGGGTGTCCTGGCCAGCGGTCATGGGACACGCAGGCCAGGAGCCCAGGAGAGAGCCTGCAGCTGGATGGGGTGGCCCGTGGCAGCTGGGTGGGGCAGCGGCGGGGGAAGGGCTGGTCACCCAGGCCCAGCCCCAAGGGCAGGGAGGCAGTGGCCGGCAGTCAGAGTGGTGGCCGGGCTGAAGGCCTGGAGGGGCTGGGGATGGAGGACACCCTTCTGAGCCCACCCCCCGGAGCCCCTGGGGCTGTGCTCCCTCGCTCAGACCACCCCCCCCACTCCCGGCACCCAGTAGGTGCTCGGAGAGCCCCCACGGCCCCTACTTTGCTGGCTCTGCATTGTGCCCACGCTCCCGCAGCGCTGGGGACTTGGGGGAGGCCGGGGGCCGCTGGGCAGGGCTGCTGGTCTCTGGGAGGACTGTCCCCAGGCGGCACGGCGGACCCTTTGGGCGCAGCGCTCGGGGAGCAGGTGGCGGGAGGGGGGCACTGTGCCAAGGTCGGGCCGCGGGCCGGCAGCCGGGGCGGGGGTCCCGGGCCTCTGGCCGAGCCGCTCGCCAGCACTTCCGGCAGCAGGGGTGCCGCGGGGTCCCTCTGGGCGGGTCCTGTCTCGGGCGGGGCGCTGCCTACGTAGGGAAGCTCCTGGCGCGTCACAGCGAGCTATTCTCAGCCTCTCTCCATTTATGGCTCCGGAAGCGGCTGCCGCGCTGCAGAGAGATTTCACCGGAGGTGCAGGGACGGCAGGAAGACGCCACCTCCTCCCTGGCGCTGTGTCCCACATCTCCGGTTCCGGGGTGTCTGGCCAGGGCCAGCTGGCAGCGAGCCCCCACCCCGGCTGAGGGCCCGGCCACCTGGCCTGGGTGGGACCCAGTGGGGCAGAGAGGAGGGGGCAGCTGAGGCTCCAAGCCCCCAGGGGGCTCCCGGTGGCTGCTGGGCGGCCCTCGCCTCCTCCCAGGCCTGACTGCTGGGGCCTCTGCGTGACGCCCTCAACCCTGGGCCCTGATCAGCCCTCCGCCGGTCCCTTCCCCCGTCCGCCGCACCAGGCCCTGGGGGTGGGGTGGGGTGGGGTGGGGGGGGCACTGACCTGAGCATCGCCCCACCTGCCTGCCCCTGCAGCCCGCTGTCCGCCCTCCAGGCCACAGACCCACCACTGTGGGGGGGCCTCTGGACCCCTTCCCACTGCCCCCACCCCCCAGGCTCCACCACTGGAGACAGACAGAACCCAGCCGCCTCCATCCCCGCCCCGCCGCACCCCTGCCCCCAGCTCACCCCTGCTGGCCCCCCAGCTGTCCCCGGCCCACCAGGGCCCCCCGGGCTGCTGGCCCCAGCACTGTGGGGGGAGTGGGGCACTTCTGAACGGAAGGAGTTTCCTCGGGGCAGGACCCAGGCGGGCCCTGGCACTCCTCAGCTGGACGGAGCTCAGGAAGACACCGTGCACACTCACACACGTGCACACTCACGCACACGTGTGCCCAGGGGCGGGCAGGTTCCGGGGAGGCCGGGGCTCCCAGAGGACGGCTCGCCCGGCCTCGGGGCGCTGGGGGGGCTTCCCGGAGGCGACGACGCAGGACTCGGCTTTGGACGGCACTCGAAGCCACACGCGGTGTCATGCTTGGGCTTTCACACGGGGCGGGGGCGGGGGCGTGTCTGCCGGAGGACCCCCCGGAGGCGTCCATAGACACACCCCGCTCCTCACCGCGCACCGAGGCCGTCGGCCCCCGAGCCGCCTGGGCCGAGAAGGGCCCCGGCCGCCGTCATGACGTGCAGCCCGCCCCGTGCACGTGGGCGATGGAGGGCAGGAGGGCACACGGCACCTCGGGGAGAAGCAGGAGGGAAGGCGGGCGCCCGGCCCTGTCCGGTGGTCTGCAACCCTCGGACTCGGCCCGAGGCAGCTGCGGACCCGAGGGCGCAGTGGAGACCCAGACCCAGCTTGGACTCGGGCCAGCGGGAACCAGCCCGATCCCCGGAAGTTGCAGGCAGCGCTGTGCCGGGCGCCCTCCACGGGGTGGCCATGGGGGTCCCCTCCCTGGGGTGGTGACGGTGCCCATTTTATGGGGCGATCCGCACTTCCCTGCACCCCGCCTGGCGCAGTGCCCACCAAGCCAGGCCCAGGAGCTGTTTGTCGATTGAATAACTGACCCACCACAGGGCTGAGCAGGGCACAGATGGTCGTGTGCCTGGGCCTGAGAGGGAGCTGAGCATGAGCAGGGCAAGGCCGCTCGCTGGGGGCGGCCGGCGGGCCTCTCCCCACGCCCCTCACCCCTCACCCTCCCACCCACCCCTGGCCCTGGCTTCCTTGGGGCGAGGCCCGGACGAGTCCCTGGCCCTCTCTCAGCCTCAGTTTCCTCTGCCATAAGGGCTGGGAGGTGGTGAGGCCGGGGGACCCCCCCACCAGGCGTTCAGCTCCTGGACTCGGCCTCCTGGTCCTGGGTTCGGGGGACGCCTGCTGGGCACACGGAGAATCTGGCTCAGGCACCGCCGTGCCAGGATCATCGGAAAAATACCAAACTTTCCTCGGATGCTGAGCCGGAAGACGCTGAGGCAGGAAGGGGGGTGGGGGGGATCTGCCGTGCCGGGCCGGGAAGGAACAGGCCGCCTGTTCCAGGCACAAGACGCAGCGCGCGCCCTACCAAACCGGAGAAGGGGGGATCGGAAAGAAAGCGTCCCCCGGCTCCGTGAGGCCTCCCCGAGCCGCAGGCCGGGCCCAGCCCCTGCCCCCCCATCCCCTCCTGCCTCGGGCCCCCCGACCGGCCGTCGGCGTGTGCCCTGCACCGAGGGGCCTCCCAGACACCTGCCCCATCCTGCCCCCAGCTGCCCTGCTGCAGCGGGGACACACACCAGGCCGGTGTGGCCCAGGGTCCCTGCCGCTGCCACTCCCTGGACGTCTGTGACGATGGGGGTGGGGGGCCGGGGGGCCGGGGGAGGAAGTGTCTGTGACAGATGACAGGACAGCATGCCACCGCATCTTCGTCTCCCTTTGCTGGCATCCTGGCGCCTCCGTCTTCCCCTCCTCAGCCCGGCTTTCCTCCTCGGTCTTTACCCCCCCCCCCCCCGTTTCAGCTCTGAGCCAAGGTGTCCCGTGCCCTCGCCCCTGCGGCACCCTGGCAGGGGGAGGGGCATGCCGGCTGGGGCTGGGGCAGGGCCCGCAGGTGCCTCCTGGCGGCCCGGCTCAGCCGGCAGGCCGTCTGCCAGCTGCTCACCCACGCGGCCGCCCCAGCACTGCCTTGGAGGCGGACGAGCAGGGGGCAGCGGCGGAGAGCCCACAGCGGGGGCCGCGCGTCCCCCGGGTCCCAGGAGTGACACTGTGTCAGGGGGCTCGGGCCGGGAACGGCAGGGCAAGAGAAGGGGCCCTAGGCCTCGGGGACCCCAGCCTGTTCACCCCGTTTCCCGGGGGGAAACTGAGGCTGGGGTGGGCCCAACATCTCCGACCAGAAACGGGTGGACAATGGCTGGGCCTCTCTCTGTCGGCGACCCCGCCGAGGGCCCGCCCTGGGCAAGGCCCGCGTGGGCTGCAGCCCTTGGCCGAGAGCCCACAGATGCCCTGCCCTGTGCACGGCAGGGAGCGGCCGGGGTGGGGGCCCAGCCCGGAGTGGGGAGGCCGGTGTCACAGGCTCTGTTGCTCCGGGGACCCCTGGGCTGGAGTGGAGACAGGCTGTCCGCCAGGAAGGGCAGGTCCAGGAGCCAGGCCTGGTGTGGGCTCCCTGTGGCGGGCACAGGGCCAGCCTGGCCCGTGGTGGCAATGGGACGAGGCCATGTGGCTCGGATGGCCCCCCGGGGTGGCAGCCTGAGCAGCGGGCCCTTGAAGGGTGGGCACCCGAACCACAAGCCAAGGCCACGCAGCAGGAGGCCGGGGGGAGTGGCAGGCAGACACCCCTGCCCCGCGCCCAGCTGCCCCGTGTTTCCTCCGCGAGGACGGGGCTGGGAGGCAGCTGTTGGCCTCAGTTGGAGCGTGCACATGTGTGTACACGTGTGTGCATGTGCACACACAATGGTCTGTCTGCACAGGCATGTGCATGTGTGGTCACATGTGTGCATATATGCGTGCACATCACACACACCTGTGCATCTCTGCGTGTGTGCGCGCCTGTGTGTGCATGTGTGTCCGTGCACATGCAGGTGCGAGGGCATGCACACGCGTGTGTGTGTGTGTGTCAGGTGCGGGGGTGGGGCGCGAGGTGGACTTGAGCTGGCCCCCACCCCCACCAGTGCCGCTCACACCCAGGTGCTGGCCGCCCACACAGCATCGGGGGGCCCGGGAGCTGGCACCGAGGGGTCCCCCGTGGGCGGGTGTGGGGCTGTGGGGAGGCACTCGGTAGGTGGGCGCTGTCGGAGGCTGGAAGGGGGTCTGAGAGGCACAGGGTTCCGTGTCAGGGGGTGGGGCTCCCCGGGGCTTTGGATTTGAGGGAGATCCATTTTGAGATCAGCACCTGGAGGCCCCGGGGCAGAAGTCAGAGACCTGGAGGGGCTTGAAGGGGGGCTGCTTGGGTTCTAGCGGGGGCAGACACCCCTGTGGTGGCCAGGCCCGCCTCCCCCCTCCTTCCAGGGTAGGCAGGCAAGGCTCCGAAGGCGCCAGGCCCAGGGGCAGCACACCGGCTGAGCTCTGAGAGTGGGGGTTCCCCAGGCACACCCCCCCACCCTGGGCGTCCTGCCCAGGCGAGGCTGGGAGTGGGGGTCTGTGCTCTGTGGGAGAAGGTGGCCCGGAGGGCAGGGCGGCCCTTTTCCCAGAGGCGCCAGGATGGAGCTGGGCTCCAGTGCGGAGGTTTGCGGAGATTTGCGGAGGGCTCCTGGGGCGGTAATTGGGCAGCGATTATGTGTTCCCGAGCCAGCAGAGCCGCAGCCTGTTGCGACCTGTCACCGCGCCCCGAGAGCTGGCCCCTGCGCCGTCCTGCCGGGCCCGCCTTCCCTGGACTCCGGCCGTCCTGGCCGTGGGCGGGGGAAGCCCAGGGCCTGGGTCAAGCCCAGCCCGACCTTGACACCCTGTCTCGGCCGCCGCCCCCCAAAGGGGAAGCATCCCCCCTGCCTTCCGATCTCTTGCCTTTGCTCACCCCTCCCCCAGCATCTCCCTGCCTGGTCCAGCCCTCCCCAGCTCCCCCCACACCAAGCCCTGCCGGACCACTGCAGCCTCAGGTGGGGAGGGTGGAGGCTGGGGACCTCTGGGGCCCCAAGGACAGCAGAGAGCTGAGCCCTGGCTCGGCGCCCAGCCAGTCAGGGGACCTGGGCCTGAGTGCCACCCTCAGGGGCCTCGGGGGCTTTGCAAACTGTGGGGGTCCGCGGGGCTGCTCCTGTTCACTCGGGTGCCGGCTCTGGCACTTCCACGGCACACGGGCGTGCGCGTGCACGCGGGCGGCGAGTGAGGTTCCCAGCCGGCTGGCTCGGGGGCGCCCCCCACCCCGACCAGGGCCCTGGGACACGGGCTGGGCTCACCTCAGACGCGGGCCCGGGCTCCCGGGCTCCCGGGCCCCCGGTCACGCACGGCCTGTGGGCGCCTCCCTCGCAGGCCTGCGGCCTCCCCGCTCGGGGACGCCCGGCCGGCCGGAGACTCCGGGATTCCTGCTCTGGAAGCTTCCCTGCCGCCTCCCCCTCCCTGCGCCGCGCGCCCCCACCCCTGCTGCCCACCCACTCGCCTTTAATTAGAAATGCCAGGAGAGCGATTTTTGGAGAGTTTGTGCCAGAAAGACTTTCCCGTCCACAGCAGGGGCGGAAGCTCGGGGAAAAGGAGGAGACAGATTGGCTCTGGGCGGGGAGGGGGCCCCGGGAGCGGGGGAAGGGCCGGGAGCAGGGGACCCCGGAGTGTGGGCACCCGAGCAGTGTGTCATGGAGTGAGCCAGAGCCGCTGGGGCGTGCGAGGGGCGCGGGGTGAGCATGTGTGTGGGGGACGCGTGTGTCGGGGGATGAGTGTGCCTGCGGGGGGGTGCGAGTGCGGGGAGCTGTGACTGGGACATGAGTGTGCAGTGTGTGTGTGTGTGCACCTGTGTGCGAGGAGGGAGAGGGGAAGGGGTGGCCGGGCTCCCGCGTCCGGACCGGCACTGGCCATGACTGGTGTCCCTGGCTGGGGGCAGCGGTGTTTGTTCCCTGCGCCCGGGGGGCATCGGGCCCGGCCCCCCGGGGTAACCCTGAAAGGACGTCCTTCCCGCCACGGTTGCCAGGGAGGCGGAGGGGAATCTCAGCTTCCGGAGCCCTACGCCTTATATGGTGGTGTCTTCTCGCCTCAGCCTCTCCGCCACTGCAGAGGCTCCCGCGCCGCCCGCCCGCCCTCCCCCTCCCCCTCCCTCCCCCCTCTGCCCACCTCTGCAAGTCTGCAGCTTCTGACCAGGTGCCCCCAGGGGCCAGGGGGGCTCAGGGCCCAGCCCCCTACAGGGGGCCCCTGCAGGGCCCCTCCACCTCCTCCCCGCCCCACCCCAGGGAGAAGCTTCCAGATTCCCCAGGGGCACTAAGTGGGGGTGCCTTGGGCCTCACTGAAGCCCTGGGAGTGGCGCGGTCCTGGCGGCCACGGCGGAGGCCGGCACCTCCACACCCGTGCCCGGGGCCGGCGGAGCCAGGACCTGGGCCGGGCCCTCGCGCACGCACAGGCGGAAGGGCTGGCCCCCAGGGCAGAGCCGGGCAGAGCTGGGGCCGCACTTGGGACTCAGAGCTGACACTTGGGAGCGAGCCTGTGCCTCGCGCCATTAGGCGTCCTGGAACCTTCGGCTCAAGGGGCTGGAGGGTCTGAGTGCCCTGGCGGCCGTCAGGGTTAACCTGTGGCTGGCCGGCGGCTGCTGCTGGACTGGGCGGGCTCCGCATCAAGGCCGGGAGCAATGAGGACACAGAGGAGCACAGCGCGGCCCCCCCTCCCCGCCCCCCAGCCCCCACCCCCCACCCCCCAGTAAAGCGAGAAAGATGAGAAGGCCCACCCTGAGGCCTTGGGGGAGGGGTTTCCTGCTTACCCTCGGGTGGGGGGCGGCCTCTCCAGGCACACAGCCGCACCCCCCCTCCCGTCCCGCCCCGCCCACCACGGGCCGGGGGTGGTCGCTGGTCCCCAGAGCGACCCGCAGACTTTGCAGGCTGAGTGACCCTGGGGAGGGGGCGGCGCAGCCAGCGGATTAGTCACCCGGGGCCAGCGTGTGTGCAGGGGGTGGGTCCTACCTCCGTGCCGAGCTTGAGTGGGCGCGGAGGCGGGCTCACGGGGCGGGCGCGCGGGCCAATGGGAGCCGGGACTCAGCGCAGGGGCCGCCCACGGCCGCGCTGGCAGCATAAAGAGCCGGCGCGCGGCGGCAGGCTGCAGAGCTGGGCGCCGCTGCTCCCGCACCGCCTTCCTGCGCCTCTCCCGCCGCCTTCCCGAGCTGCTGCCGCCGCCGCCGCCGCGGCACCAGACCCAGAGCGACTCAGCCTCCGCCGCCCCGCCAGACTTGCCGCTGCCGGCGCGCCCGCACCTGCGCACGGCCGGACCCCGAAGCCCCACCGGCCCAGGAGGACTTTGCAGCCCGCCGCCTCCCGCTCGTCCCAGCACCTGCGCGCAAATGGAGCTGGACCACAGGACCAGCGGCGGCCTTCACGCCTACCCCGCGCCTCGAGGCGGGCAGGTGGCCAAGCCCAACGTGATCCTGCAGATCGGGAAGTGCCGGACCGAGATGCTGGAGCACGTGCGGAGGACCCACCGGCACCTGCTGGCGGAGGTGTCCAAGCAGGTGGAGCGCGAGCTGAAGGGGCTGCACAGGTCGGTGGGCAAGCTGGAGAGCAACCTGGACGGCTACGTGCCCACCAGCGACTCCCAGCGCTGGAAGAAGTCCATCAAGGCCTGCCTGTGCCGCTGCCAGGAGACCATCGCCCACCTGGAGCGCTGGGTCAAGCGCGAGATGCACGTGTGGCGGGAGATCTTCTACCGGCTGGAGCGGTGGGCCGACCGCCTGGAGGCCATGGGCAGCAAGTACCAGGTGGGCGGCGACGCGGCCCGCCACACCGTCTCCGTGGGCGTCGGGGGCCCGGAGGGCTGCTCCCAGGAGGCCGACGGCTACGACTTCCCGGTCAGCCCCTACGCCATCACTCCGCCGCCGGCCGCCGGCGAGCTGCCGGGGCAGGAGCTGGAGGAGGCCCAGCAGTACCCGCCCTGGGGGCCCGGCGAGGACGGGCAGCCCAGCCCCGGCGTGGACACGCAGATCTTCGAGGACCCGCACGAGTTCCTCACCCACCTGGAGGAGTACCTGCGACAGGTGGGCGGCTCCGAGGAGTACTGGCTGTCGCAGATCCAGAACCACATGAACGGGCCGGCCAAGAAGTGGTGGGAGTTCAAGCAGGGCTCAGTGCGGAACTGGGTGCAGTTCAAGAAGGAGTTCCTGCAGTACAGCGAGGGCACGCTGTCCCGCGAGGCCCTGCAGCGCGAGCTGGACCTGCCGCAGAAGCAGGGCGAGCCGCTGGACCAGTTCCTGTGGCGCAAGCGGGACCTGTACCAGACGCTCTACGTGGACGCCGACGAGGAGGAGATCATCCAGTACGTGGTGGGCACCCTGCAGCCCAAGCTCAAGCGCTTCCTGCGGCACCCGCTGCCCAAGACCCTGGAGCAGCTCATCCAGCGGGGCCTGGAGGTGGAGGGCGGCCTGGAGCCGGGGTCGGAGACCGCCAGCCCCCAGCCCCCCGCCGGGGACGAGGCCGAGGCCGAGCCGGAGAATGAGAGCAACGAGGCGCTCACGCCGGCCCTCACCAACGAGTCTGCGGCCAGCGACCGGACCCAGCCCGAGTAGAGGGCCTGGCGGCCCCGGCCTGCCCGCCACACCCCGCCTGTGGCCTTTGCCAACCAAGACTTTTGAGCCGGGCTGACCCCCGCAGGGGGAGCCCCGGTCCCCCACCCGGTGGGCGCGCTGCCACCAGCCTCCCAGCCCGATTCTCACAGCACACGCCGCCCAGTTCTGGACAGCGTCCCCCACACAGTGGAGGAGCCCCCGTCCCCTGCAGGGCCCTGCCCGGCCCCTCCCTTCCTCCCTCCGTCGGTCGTCCAGGGCCTGGGCCTGCCCGGGCCACCCCCCGCCCCTCCGCCCCACCCAATAGACCCACTCTCTCAGGCCACCACAGCGGTCTCCGCCTCCTCAGCCTGCTCCGCGCCTGGGCCCTCTGGGCCCGCAGAAGCCACGAGGCCCTGTGGCCCGGGCCAGCAGGCACCACGCTCACTCGGGGGACTCCCTGGAGCAGAAGCAAAAGCCCGGTGCCCCGTGCCCGGTGCCCGGTGCCGTGAGACCTCACCTCCGGGCCAGCGCCCCCTCCTGGCGGTCGCCTCACAGGCCGGCCAGCCCGCCCGCCTCGGACAGCACAGTGTGGCTCCGTGTCCTAGGGGACACCCGAAGCTCAGGCACAGCCTCAGCAGCCGCAGCAGCAGCAGCAGCAGCAGCAGCAGACCTGGCCTCCTGGTCTCCTGGCCGCTCAGGTGAGCCCCTGCATCAGGGCACGGCCGCTAGGGGTCGCCACAGAACCAGGAGGGCCCAGGGCCAAGTCCCTGTTCCCGGCCAGCCCACAGAGCCTCAGAGGCACCCCAGCAAGCCCGCCGCCGCGGGGCTGGGGTGGGGGCGGCAGCGTGGAGAGGCGGGAGGGCGCAGAGACCGCGGGGCCAGGGAGAGGGGCCGGGTGGGAGGCGGGCCGGGGGAGGCTGCTGAGCCAGCTCTCACAGTGCCGGTGCTCCTCTCCCGCAGGGGTGTCCGTGACTCACGCCAGCTCAGCGGGTGACTCAGCCCCCGGCAGGCGGGGGGTCCCCAGAGGCCTGAGTCCCCGAACCGGCTGAGGCAGCCGCCGGTGTCTCCGGAGCCAGGAGAGCTACAACAGGTAATGGAGCCCCAACCCCCGCACTGAGACTCGGACCCTCCGCTGCACTCCCCCGGGGGCCTTGGGGTCCCTCCCCAGCCCCTGCCCCTGCCCCTGCCCCAGGCCTCCGGGCCGGCTTGGGGGCAGCCCTCCAGGGTCCCCGGGTCCCGGGCCCAGGGAGCAGCCCTGCTCTGCCCTTCCTGCCCCTGACCATGCTGTGTCTTCCTTCCAGGTCCCCAGGCTCGCCCAGAGCCCTGCTGCTGTGCCCGGCACTGCCCGCTGCCCGCTCCTCCCACCAGCTGCCCGCGCGGGAGGAGCCGTCTGAGGCCCCAGAGGGGCTGCTGCAGAGAGGAGGGGCCCCGGGAGAGCGCGCCGAAGACTCCCGGCCTGGAGGCCAGGGCCCGCCGCCCTGCCTGCCCCGCCTGCCGGCCCCCAGGACCTCTGTGGCTGGAGCCCTGGCCCCACACCCCGGGCCCCGCCTTGCTCCGGCCCAGCAGCCCTGCTCGCTGTGCGGCCTCTGCCCCCGCCAGAGCTTCCCGAGAGCCCCGGCCCGAGGCCAGGAGGCCAGCCCCAGGACACCCCAAAGCCTCGCTCCTGGGGCTCCAGCTGCTCTGCCAGCCGCCGCTGCCCAGGCCCTGACCGCCCCCCACCCCAGCACCAGAACCCCGGTGCCGCAGAGCCCGGCCTGTTTGGGGGGCCCGCTCTGCCTGTCCCCTGGGGGCTCCCAGATTCACTGATGACAACGTCTGCAGGTGACCGTCGGCTCCTTCACTCTGTGCTCCTGCCAGCCCCCCAGATTTTATTTTTACACATGAGCCATAGCCCGTCCTCTCAGGCTGCGGGGGGCCCCGGGTCCCCCCGCCCCCACAGACCCAGCCTGGAGGGCCCTGCCAGGCTGGGGCCCCCTCCCTGAGGACAGACCCTTTTGTAAGACTTTGTTAATAAAATGCTGAGAACTGGAGGGCGGTGTGCCTCGTCTGTGCCCGCGGGCGTGCTGGGTGGGGCCGCGGGGGGACACTGCTGGGCTCGGGGGGGGGGGCCCCTGAGCTCGGACTGAGGGGCCCCAGGGGCCCCGGGGAGTACAGCCCATTGCCCCCCAGGGCAGCTGGGCCAGGTCCTGGCTGCTCAGGCTGTGGAGGCCTTCGGGGGTCTCCTAGACAAGTGGTCCGGGCAGCACCCGTCCCCACCCCATCCCAGTCAGGCTGCCCGCAGGCCAGTGGGGCTGCATGGAGGCTGAGGCCACCCCCTGCGCTTGCTGGGGGCCTGCCCGGTAGGGGCCCTGGGAACTCTTCTCCCGGGCCCAGCTCCCACAGAAGCCTGTGGCCCAGGGAGGCTCCCCAGGCCCCGGAGCCCTGGGCACAGGCAAAGCAAGTCCCTGCCGGGAGGGGACCCTGGCGGGTCCTGGCTGCAGAATCGTGCATTTGATCTCTAGGCCTCAGCTTCCTCATCCTCAGAATGGGGACCCTTGCCGACACAGCCGTGCGTGGGCGCGAGGACTCAGGAGTGAGGGCTCTGGTGCCCTGGCGTCACCTGCCCCTGGGAGGCACGCCGGGTCTCCAGGGGGAGGGAGAGGTAACCTGGAGAGGGTGCGTTCCCACCCACCAGGGTTTCTGGACAAGCAGGATGGGGGGGACAGATGGGGAGGGGTCTGTGATGAGTAGCCGGGGCTGTACCCTCCTGTCCCAGGCCGGGGCCGCTCTGCCGGGAAAGCCTTCCAGCGGAGGGAGGGAGGGACGGAGGGACGGAGGGACGGAGGGACGGAGGGACGGAGCCCGGCCCAGCACGGCCACCTCGGCGGTGGCCCCCGTCCACACAGGGCCTCCCCACAGCCAGATGGGGGTGTGAGGCCACGCCCAGGGACGGCGCCCTAGCCAAGTGCCCTCACAGCCCGGCTCAGGGCCTGCCCCTGAGGAGGCGCCGCTGTGCTGGGGGCCGCGAGGGGGCGGCGGGGATGCCGCCCAGGCTGGGCAGGGCTGCCCCTCCCAGAGCCTGGACGCGGGGCCAGAGGCCGGAGTCCGCTGGGGCCCGAGAGGGGGGCACCTGCAGCCGGGACTCTCTGTCGCCCCCTGTCCGAGGGGATGGGCCACCGCCCCCCCACTCTTCCTGTTCTTTGTTGTGCCTGACGGCAGCTCTGAGAAAGAGGGACAGGAAGTCGCGGGAACCGGAGGGTTTTCCTTCCAGCATTGTGCTCTGCACTCCGGGCTGCGGCGGCAGGCGCCCGCCCCCCGCCCCCCCCCCCCGCAGAAGTGCCGCCGTCCCGTCACCGCGGCGGAGCAGGCTGTTCCGACACTGCCCGTGCTTCCGCCGGCAGCCGCAGTCTGTGTGCGTCTGTTCTCTGTGTGTGTGTCTGCGAGTCTGTGTGTCTGTCCTCTCTCTGTCTGCGTGTCTGCGTGTCTCTCCTCCTCTGCCCGCGCCCTCGGCAGGGCGGGGAAGCAGCTGGGGTCCGAGTGGGGGCATGCCTGCGGGCCCTGGGGACGAGGGGGTGGAGGGGCAGGGAGGGCACTCTGTGGAGGACGGGGCGGGGGGACAGAGGGGAGCAGCCTGTCCTCGGGCGGGAGTCCGGAGGACCCCCGGGTGGGGCTGGGGGGCACTCGGCTGGCCGCCCCAGCCCTTCCCCACGCAGCCGCCCCTCAGACAAGGCTGGACCAGCCGTCTCCCCACCAGGCGCCTCCCCCTCTTCCTGCCCCCCCCCAGGCCGCTGGATGTGGGGCCACAGCCGCAGGGGGCCTCTGGCCACTGCTGTCTGAGAGGGGGCCTCAGAGCAGAGTGGGGAAACTGAGGCCTGAGCGGGCAGGGAGCCGCCAGGGGAAGTGGACAGTCTCCTTCACGTCCCTTTCGGCCTCAGGCTGAGCCTGCGGGCAGGGGTCAGGCGGCCAGCGGCCAGCGTCCCTTCCTCGGCTCGGCCCGGGGGTCCCGCCGGTCATCTCCCACCTGTCCTGCCTTAGGTGGACCTGAATGGGCATTGGTCACTCTGCCTGGCCAGCCCGCCCCCCTCTGTTAGCCTCTCCGAGCCCCACCCAGAGCCAGAAACTCAGCCACCCCCGGAGACCTCGTGGCCGGAGGGTTGGCAGGACCTGGAGCCCCGACCGCGGGCCAGTCCTGCTCTGCTCCGCACCCGCACGCCCACCGGGCGCTGCCTCCAGTTCCAGCAGGGAGGGGCCTAGGAGAGGCCTGGCTGCCCCTCCCCCCCCAGCCCTCCTCCCCCCGGGCAGGCCAGCTAGAGGCTGCCTGTGTCTGTGGGACGGCACGGGGCACCCCTAAACGCTGCCGTCTGTCCCTTCCCCGGCCTCGCTCGGTGTCAGGGCGGCCCCGGCCGGGGAGCCTGCCTTCCTCCCGCCTGTGCGGCCAGGCCAGGCCAGGGCACCTTCTCCGGCAGCTCACCACTCGGCGGCCAGTTGTCCCGGCCCCGAACACCCCCCAGGGCCGCGGCCAGCGCCTCGGCCTCCTTTCCTACACGTTCGTCTTCCCCCGGGATTTCGGATTCCCATGGTCCGGGTACCGCCCCCCACACCCCATCCTCCCCGCTTCCCCGCCACCCCGCCGCCCCGCCCCCGACCGGGTGCCATTCTATGGCCTCCGGGTCTGCTTCCCCGTCTGGCGCCGCTTCTTGGAATGAAAACATCTTTTAAAAAAATCGGACAGCTCCTGGGCCCGCCTGGGTGTGTCCTGCCTCAGGCCGAGGCCGCAGGCCCACGCCAGCCCGCCGGGGCCCTGCCCGGCCCCCCGCCCCCCCCCCCCCCCGCAGTGGTGGGCAGCCACCCCAGCCCTCGGTCTCTGGCCCCCTCGGCCCCTCCTCCACCACCACCCACCCTTCTGTCTCCATTTTTTAAAAAAATTTAAGAATGTATTTATTTTCAGAGAGAGGGGAAGGGAGGGAGAGAAACGTCCATCACTTGCCTCTTGTATGCGCCCCCGGCTGGTAATGGAGCCCCAAACCTACGTCTGTGCCCCGGCTGGGAACCGAACTGGCGACCTTTCAGTTTGCAGGGCAGTGCGCAGCCCGCGGAGCCACACCGGCCAGGGCTCTGTCTGCACTGCTGTCTCTTTCCCGCTCAGCCTCGTCCCGCCAGGCACTGCCCCCCCCAGAACCCCACCTCTGTCCACCGCCTTCCTCCCTCTGACCTGCCCTCTGACCTGCCCTCTGACCTGCTCTCCTTGCCGGAGCCCAGGACCTCAGGCCTCAGGCACAGGCCCCACTTCCGCGACCTCAGTGACCCCAACACAGCTGGAAGGACCTGGGGCGGCCCCATGTCCCTCCCCGGGTCCCTTCCCGTGTCCTTGACCGGGCCCCAAGCTGGGCGCCGGCCCGAGGAGGGGCCGCAGAGGCCGCCGGTGGCTCGGCTGGAGAGGGCGGGGCCGAGCTTTGGCCGCTGACCTGTCCCTGAGTCGCAGCCCTGCATGGGGCGCACCTTGGGTGCCCAAGGGAGGCCGGCCTTGCTTCCAGGCCATTACCCAGAGACGGCAGCTACCTGGAGAGGGAGTGAGCCCCTCACCCCGAGGGCAACCAAAGGCTCTGGAGAGACAGTCAGACCGGGGACCTCCGAGGCCCACCCGACTCCACCCTCAGCTGCCTCTGGGAGTCCCGCTGGGAGCCATGGAGCTGCCTAGCACCCGTCCACCCCCACCCCGTCCACGGAGGACCGCGCGGCAGCCGGACTTCCCACACAGCCTCCGCAGCCCCGCTCCCGCCCTCCCCTCCCCCCGTGTTTCCCACACGCCACCCTCGGGGTCCTCCACGAACCCTCCTCTCCCCTCCCTGTCCTGGCACCCGCCTGCTGCTCCCGAGGACACGGCCCCCCGTGCCCGCCCAGCAACCCCTCCCCCACCCCTGGGCTCCCCCTTGGGGGGCCCTGGGCTCCCCGCCCCGGCTGCCGGCTTGTCTGGCGTCTTCCATGCCAGCAGCGGAGTGTGAAGGGGCTATTTTTAGCCTCCGTCATCCCCGGGATTGTCTCGTCTCTGTTTGGCCCTGGTGCTGGATTCCGCCGGAGAATGCCGGCCCGTCTCCTCGCGCTCGGGGGAAGCCGGGAGAGGGGGACCCCTCGGAACCTCCTCCCTGCCCACGCCGCTGGAGGGCTCTGCCCGTCCGCTGCGCAAAGGCCCACAGAACCTTGCAGAAGCCCCGCCCCCCCACCCCCCAGCCAGAGAGGCCTGGGCACAGGAGGGAGGCCGGGGGCTCGGGCCGGGGGCTCGGGCTGGGCCCCTTGCCATCCTGCACAGCCCTGGAGTGGGGCCCGGCTGGGGGCCCCTGGAGCCGGCCGTGCAATGACCCCCCCCCACATCCGAGACGGCCCAGACTTGGCCGGGGAGTGGACACTGCTTTTCTCTGGCCCCTGGGGCAGCGGGAGCCTGTGGTCCCACTTGGGCCCCCGCCTCTGCCGGGGCCCGGGCCTCCCTCAGGAGGCACCGCCGGTGTGGGAGCCGCGAGGGCACTCCAGCTGTGGGCTGCTGTGGTCAGCACAGCGCAGGGCCCACTTCCTGTGGGGTTTCCCCACCGGGGGGAAGGGGGTGAGGGGCGTGGGGGCCTGCACGGTGGGCTGGGCTTCTCAAACCGTCCTCTGTTGGAGGCCGGCGAGGGGTGGGGGCAGGAATGAGGCTTCTCAGTCAGGGCGGACAGGTGACACGCCTGAGGGTCTGGGGCCAGGACCGGCCCAGGACCCACCCAGGACCCACCCAGGACTCCAGTTCCCAGGCCCCAGACCACCGCGCCTCCCCTCCAATCTGCCTCCTGAGGTTGTCTGGCCCCCTGCTCCCCAGCCCCCTTTGGCTCCCCTCAGCCCGGCCTTCCAGTGGGTTGGTGGGCTGCCTCCTCCAGGAAGTCCCCCGTGATTTTGCTGTCATCCAAGTGAGCCCTGGCGAGTAAGTCAGCCTGGACACATTGCCTGTGTCACAGCCCTGCTTCCATCCCCGTAAGTCTCCCCGCCCCGGGAACAGGAGAAGGCCCCCCCAGCTGGCGTTCGGCTCCTTGGGGCCCTCCTCCTGCATGCTGGCCCGACCACCCCAGTCGTGGTCTCAGGTACCCTGCGGGGCCTGTCTCGGCCGGCAGTGCCCTTCCGCCGTGGGCACCGGCCGGGGGGTGGCCCCTTCGGCCCCGGGCCGTGCCTTCCTTCCATCTCTATTTCTCCTCGGATGCTTGTTTTTGAACTTGTTGGTCTCCTTCGTGCCTCCTGCATTTTCAGTCTTCCCCCTCCCCCCACCATCTAGGCGTTGCCATGGGAACCAGGCTGAGGCACCCACAGCACCCCAGATGGGCACGTCGCAGGGGCACCCGTGTGTCTGTGTGTCTGTGCAGGACACGTGTCTGGGTGGCGGGGCCGGCAGGGGCTCTGGGGCATCGAGATGGCGACCAGGTGTCCACAGCGGGAAGGGGCGGCAGAAAGTTTGTTCCGGCACCCCCACCAGGGGCAGAGCCCCGCCACCTCCCCTCTCTTCACGGTCACTCCCTCCTGGGCTGTGGACACCATCCTACCCCTGTGGACGTCAGCCTGGTCACCGCTGTCCAGGAGCCGTGCGGGGAGGAGGGCACGGCGCCGGCGGACGGCAGCCCGCGTGTCTTCTGAGCCCGCCCAGCCCGGGGCTCCGAGCCTGCAGTCCCAGCGAGGGGTGCAGGCGGGAGGAAAGGGGACGTCTGGGAGGGGAGGCCGGAGACCCCCTTGCACCTCCCAGCCCGGAGGTAGGCCTGCGGGCTGGGGGGCTCTGAGGAGCCAGAGGGAGCCCCAGGCTCCCCCGGGCCAGGCTTGCTGGGCATCCCTCCCTCCCTGCCGGCAGCCCCATCTCCTCCCCCGCCCTGCTCCGCACACCCGACAGGAGACCGTCCCGACCCCTGGCCGCCCCCCGCCCCAGGGCTGGCATTCTCCCTGCACTGGGTCCGATTTTGCATGCATCAGGCTAAGTACAACATGGGATCAAAATCAACTCCATCTCTTCTCTTTGCTGCGGTCACCAGCCACACTCAGGTCACTCCCGGCGTCGGGTGCCCCCTGCCTTGCCCACGGGAGGGAGGGAGGCAGGACGGGCTGCCTGCGGGATGGGCCTCCTCTTCTGGGCGTGCATAGCGGGGGGCAGGGGTGGCTCGCTGGCCGTGGCTGCCCTCGGGGGCGCCACAGCCCTGGGGCCCCACTGGCTGGGACAGGCCCACCAGCACCTGAGGCGGCTCCTGTCCCCTCGGAGGGGCAGGCTCAGGGCCCCGGGTCCGCGGGCAGCGACTGCCACAGGGCAACTGAGGACGCCAGCGGGGGCGGCCGGCCTCCCCCTCCACCCGCTCCTGACAGCGGTGGCTTCCATCCAACGCCCGAGGCCAGTTCCATGCTTGTCCCCAGAGGTGTCCCTCCCAAGGGATGACTGGGCCTGCGTCCTGGTCGGCCTCCTGGGGACACAGCCTGGAGGCTGGGACTTCCTCTTTTTTTTTTTTTTAAGATTTTTTATTTATTCACTTTTAGAGAGGGAAGGGAGGGAGAGAGAGAGAGAAACATCCATGTGCGGTTGCTGGGGGTCACGGCCTGCAACCCAGGCATGTGCCCTGACTGGGAATCGAACCTGCGACACTTTGGTTCACAGCCTGCACTCAATCCACTGAGCTATGCCAGCTGGGGCCCGGGACTTCCTCTTGAAGAGGCAGCGGGACGAGAGGGTTGTCCCCAGGGAGAGCAGCGACCCCCCCCCCCCACAGGCAGGGCGAGCCCTGGAGGCCGTGTCCTCGCTGCACTCGCAGCCCCTGCCCGGCCCACGCAGTCAGAGGAGCGTGGGCTCCCACGGAGCAGATGCACGAGGGACGCAGGCCTGGCCGCTGGCTTGCCCACCGGCCAGGCCTGCGTCCTGGGGGGTGGTCTGCCAGGCCCCTCGGCTGTGGCCCGGGGCAGCTGCCTGGAAGGGCGGCTCCTGACCTGCCCCCGCCCCCCCAGACAAGAGCCCCCTCTCTCCATCATTGCAGGGAGGGGGGCCCGGCATCTCCCCGGGTGGCGGCGTGACCAGCTGGCCTGGCTTCCTCAGCGGGCTCCCCACCAGGCCTGGGTCCCCAGGGGGGCCGAGAGGGGCCTGCCCTGCAAGTCCGGCCCCTGGAGCCACACTTGCCTCAGCCCCGAGCCTCCTCGCGGGCGGGCGGCCTGGCCCGCACCCTCACCGGCTCATTCGGAAAACTCTCGTGGAGCCTCTCAGCGGCGCACGGGAGGGCGAAGCCCGGGGTGAAGCCGCCGACGGTCGGGGCGGGGCGGCACGGAAGACGCGCCAGGGCCACGCGGGCAGAGGAGGAGGCTGGGAGCCCGGCGCGGCTGCACCGGGGAAGCTTTCGGAGAGGCGGTGCTGTGTCCCCGCGGGGCCCAGGGGCTGGCGCGGGGCACCGGCGGGGCTGCGGCGGGCGGGGCGGGGCGGGGCGGGGCAGGGCGGGGGCCCTGGTGGGCAGTGCTCTTTCTCCTACTGCCACCCACCCCCACCCCCGACCTCTTTTTCTGCGGGGGCTCCAGTCTCATGGTGGGGCCCCGCAGGAGGAGGGGGTCCGTCCTCGGGTGGGCCTCCTAGACCAGCCGGTGGCGACAACAGCTAGGACCCAGCCACTGTCACCACGCGGTGACTGGACACTTGAGTCAGAGGGGACAGCCCAGCGTGGGGGGCCCTGGGCTGCAGCAGGACCTCCCTTTGGGGCGCTGCAAGAGCCGAGGTGGACCCCCGTCCGGGGACCGTCTGGCCCCCGGGGCAGGGAGCCCCCAACTGCCGGCCCGTCAGTTGGACGGTGGAATTCTGGGGCTGGGGACCGCTGAGGGTGAGGTCTGCTGGGCAGCCCGAGGTTGATGGACTCACCTGCTCAGGCCCCAAGCGCCCAGGGAGCCCGGGGGCCGGACTCACTCGACGAGGGTCTCTCAGGAGGTATGGCCCCTGCCCCCGGCCCAGCACTAGGGGGTGCCCCCCGCCAACCGCCCGCCACCGGGCCTGGGCTGCGGGCTCCGCCCCGAGCCATCAGAGCCATCATGGTGCCCTGCTCTCCGCCCGGCCCTCCCTGGCTTCTGGACCCTCCCCAGGCCCCCCGAGGCCGCGGCTCACTGGGGCTGGCGGGGAGCCAGGCTGGCCTGGGTCATCGGGGCACCGCTCAGCGCCCAGCCCCGGGAACTCGTCCGTGTCCCCCAAGTCCCCTCTGGCGGTGGCTCTTCACGGGCGGGGCTCGGAGAATGAATTCTTTGCTGTCTAGGCCAGTGGGACCCAACCGCCCTGCAGAGCTGCTGAGTGGCCTGGGGCCGGCCCTGCCTCCCTGGCCTCAGAGGTCGAAAGGACACCCTCAGGTTTGCCCACAGGCCAGAGGGCTGGTGTCCCCAGCCCCCCACCCCCCTGCCGAGCCCGAGCCCCTCCCCCCCCCCGTAGGCTCCAGGCCTGGGGCCTGACTCCTTCCTTCTTCTCCCGAGGTCCCCAAGGTCCCCAAGGCCGCCACCGGGCCCTCTGGACTCTGGACTGGGAGCTGGACTGGGAGCCGGGCAGGCCCCTCCCCCACCCCCACCCGGAGCCTAAGGTAATGCTCGCTGACCCGAGTTTCTCTCACCTTCTTTCAGCCTCACAGCGCGTTTGCTTTCACATAAGCCCGCCCCCCACCCCCCCCACCCCCCGCCAGAGGGGCCCGTGCTCACTGCAGGCAGCAGGCTGGGCATCATTCTGGAGCCGGGTGCGGGGAAAGTGTCCCGACGCCTGCAGATGAGTCTTACCTTTAAACCAGAGTCCCAGGACTTTTTCAGGACCTGCCGGATCCTGAGCAGTTTCCGCACCATTAAGTAGTCTTCAAAAAACAGGGTTTCCACCCGCCCTTCCTCTAGTGTTTGAACACGCCTGCCTATTCTAAAGCCGTGAAGAGTCTTCGTGGGTTTTTACTGCGGCCTCATTTGTCCCGCGAATCGGACTTCCGGAAGTGGGACTCTCCGCCAGCTGGTGTGCCCCCTGGGGGTCCTGCCGAGCAGCCCCCGGCTTGGGGGCTGGCATCTTTACGGCCCTCTCGAGGTCTCCCCAGGGACCCCGTGCTCTGGGCAGGACCCCTCTGCGTCGGGGGCGGGGGGCTTTCTGAGCTAACTCAGGGCACACCCGGGTTTCTCCAGGCCCCTGGCCCATCCTTAGGGGCCCCTCCTCCCTGCTGGCGCTCACAGCCCAGGGGAACTGAGCGCAGGCACCCGCTGACACCGGGGCATAGTAAAGGGAGCCCCGGGCAGGGGTGGATGGGGAGGGCCGAGCGAGGGTCAGCAGGTGGGGGTGAGGGAATGCAGGGGTGCGGGGGCAGCCGGGGAGGGGTGCTCCAGGCAACAGGGCAGCTGGTCGAGTGTGGCCGCTGGGCAGTGGGGCGGGGTGGGGTGGGGTGGGATGGGCCGGAGGAACCAGAGAGCCCTGTGGCCCTGGGGGGTGGGGGGCCGAGGATGAGGCTGCTGGGTCCTCTGGGCTGCGGCCGGGGGGGGGTGGGTGCTCACCTGGTGGCGGTGGCAGACGAGGAAGGGGACAGCGGGGGGGGGGGGGGACGGAGCATGTGGCGACAGGGTGCTGTGGGGCCAGAGCCCGAGCCCTCCCCTCCCCCAGCTGCCCCCCCAGCTGCCCCCCACCTCCCCAGATTGTCCCCCATGGGGCCACCCTAATGTCACCTCCCGGGGCTCTCTGTCCCCTCCTCTGACTTTGGATGCCCTGGGGTCCTACCTCACCTCCTCAGGGCCCCCCCCACCTTGGCTTGCTCCCACAGTCTTTTCCACCAGCCGGCCCCACCCTTGGCTTAGAATGGGTGACAATGGCCTTTGCCTTCTCAGTGCAGAGGGTTCTGGGACAAGTTGACAGAAGGGGGTTCCAACCTTCAGAGAAAACTCTTCTCCAAACACCCCCACCCCCCCGCCGATGCCAAAATAGCCAGAGTGCAGGTCTCGAGGGTCTTTGTGGGAGCTAGCGCCCCTGTCGCTGCGGGGGCACTCCCCGGGATGTGCCACCAAGAGTCCCGAGACGGGGGTTGCTGGGTGGGCGACAGGGCCCAGGACGGGGGCGGGGGTGCAGCTGAGGGAGGGAATGGCCAGCTCAGGCCGGCGTGGGGGGGCATGTCGGGGGAGAGAGGAGGGTGGGCAGCGCTGGCACATGGCGTGTGACCCTGAAGGGACCGGGTGCTGGAGGGAACAGAGGGGGCACTGGGACAGGCCCAGAGGGCAGCTGTGGGGAGTTGCTGGGCCTTGGGTTTTGGGGGACAGGGAGCCGGAGGGGTCACAGGGATGCAGGGGCTCTGCAGCGTGGGGACCCCGAGGAGATGCAGGCCCCGCCACTCTGCCCCGTGGGCGGGACGGACAGGCTGGGGGGCCCGGGGGGAGAAGGCCTCACCCACTCCGCAGCTGGTGCTCAGGGTCTCGAGTGGCTGCCACTCGTGTGGCCCGGCCTGAGCTGTGGGGGGACCGGCAGGGAGAGGACAGTGTGGCTGTTGCCACGTGACCCCGGGCACGGAATCGCAGAGCTTCTGGGGTGGGAGCCAGTCGGGGGGGGGGACAGGCTGGGGCCAAGGGGACTGGGAGGATGGGCCGCAGCTGGGAACCTGGACCATCAGCTCCTCTGGAGCCTCCTCCCCTCCCACCCCTCCCTCCCCCAGCCCCACAGGGAGTCCTTGGAGCTGCGACTGACCGACTGACCGACTGACTGTGGGGCCTGGGGAGGTTTGGGGGGGTGACAGAGGCGGGGCCTGCGGTGTCCTGGCCGCGTCTGAGCTCAGGCCAGTGACGCAGCCCCATCCCTGTCCCAGGAGGCCCTGCGCCTGGGATGGCTTCCACTGTCCCTGCTGGAGGTGGCCCCACCTGCCCCGCACAGGAGGACGGGGAGACCCAGGAGGAGCTGGAGGAGGAGCTGGACTCTGGTGAGCGTGCCTGGTGGGCCTCCGCGCGGCCCCCACGCCATCCCCTGGGCCGCCCTGGTCCATCCTGGGCCGCCCTGGGCCCTGGCTCTGAGCAGGCTCCTCTTGGGGGCCTGTTTCCCTGGGTGCGAGGGCGGCGGGTCTTAAGTCTGCCCAGGTGGAGGGCCGGCTGTTCCCAGACCCCCCTCCGGGGTCTTCCCTGGCCCCGTGTGGGGCCGTGGGAGACGGAAGCTTCTGGAAGGGCTGCAGCCAGAGAGAGAGGGAGAGAGCCGCCCGCGGCGGCCTCACCAGGCAGGCCAGGTCGCTGTGGAACCCCCTTTCAGCACGGCGGGCATCACGGCCAGCCCTGCCCCCCATGGAGGACTCTCAGTCCACCGCCACCCGGGGCCACTCCCGCCTCCCCTCAGCCCCCCTCCCCCGCTCTGGGGGCACAGACCCCTCCAGGGCACTGACAGCACAGCCTCTGAGGTCCCAGGGCCTGGCGCGCAGTAGGTTCTCCCCGTTTTTGCTGAGGGAGGGAGGGAACAGCTCCAGCTGGTAACGGACCGGTCAGTGTCCCCAGCGAGGTGGCCCGACAAGGCACCTCACGCCTGGCTGGGCCCTGCCCTCACCGTGACCCCGGCTGCGGGTGTCAGCTGGGGGTGTCCCTGGCCCAGGTGTGGGACGTGCTGGGGCGCACAGGGCAGGCTCCCCTTTAAGACGCGCTCAGGCCCAAGCGGAGGGGCTGGCCAGGGCGGGGCGGCAGCCTGTCCGGAGACAGGGCGACAGGGAGACAGGGAGGGGCCCCGGCGGGACCTGGCCCAGTGGGAGCTGGCCGCACAGCCTCTCTTCCCGATCAGAGAGTTACTGATTATTTCGGTGACAGCGTCAGACACTGGGAAGCCGGTCCTCCCCACTCTCACACAGCTCCCAGGCTGGCTCCACGCCCCGAGCCCGCGCCGAGAACCCACACGCATCTCTGGCGCCACCTCGGTGCCGCGCACGCAGAGCCCTCCCTGCCCGGGGCCGGGGAGCAGGCCCCCCGCCGTCTGGGCGCCCTACAGCGGTGCAGAGGAGGGGGGGTTGGGGCCCGGGAGGGTCTCCTGTCTCTGGGGACCAGCCCCTGCTCCGGCAGCGCCCTCCGGGGCGAGGCTTCGCCCTGCCATTCCCAGCTGGGCTCTGAGCGTGGCCTGGAGACGCCACTCTGGCCAGTCCCCCTGCCATTCCTGGGCTGTGTCCAGGCCCAGCGAGGCCTCTGCCCTCCGCGCCTGCAGGCTCCTGGCGGCTTTCCATGCAAGTGCTTCGTCCTTAAGGAGGGAAGGCGGTTGGGTCGGTGTGAACTAGGGGCCCAGTGGGACCCGGAGCTGGGGGCGCCCCTGGTGTGAGCGGCAGGGCAGGCCCCGCCTCTCTGCTTCTCTGCCCCGCAGACCTCCTGGGCAGCCTGATGCTGGGCCAGCCCCCGAGCGGCGGCCCGCCCTGGGAGTCCGCGCTTGTCGGCAAAATCCGGGCCATGTCGGTGCTTGAGAAGACCCTGGCGCTGGAGACCGTCTGGCGATGCATCCGGGAGCAGAACCAGGTGGGGTCCCTGGAGCCCACCACGGAAGGGCTCAGCCCACCGGCCTCTGCTGCCCCAGGGCTCACTGGGGGCGCCCGGCCGGCTCTGCAGCCCCTGGGCCCCCGACCTCCCAGTGTGCGTGAGCAGGGGCTGGGGGCACGCAGGGCCCGCCACGCCGCACTGAGACCCCACGGTCGGTGCCCGTCGGCCAGGTGCAGGCCTGGGCGCCGCTCGGAGCCAGACTCGCCCCGGCTCGCCCCACCCCGCCCACGAGGCCTGGGGGCTCTGGAGGACTTGGGGGTATCCCGCCCTCCGCTCTGCCCTGGCAGCTCCAGCCTTGGAGGGGCCCCCGGGGATGGCTCTCCAGCCAGTGTGGGGCCTGGCCCAGCTCCTCCCCGGCGCCTCCCCGAGAGTCACCCCCGTCATCTGCACTGTGCGACAGGGGTTGAGTTCCTGGGTGGGGCGGGGGCTGTCCTGGCCTCTCCCCCACGCCCCTGCTTCAGGTTCTCTGGGCGTCCCGGCTGACGGGCAGGCCGAGGGGAGACACCCCAGCAGAACACGCAGGCTCACAGGCGGGGCCGGAAACCCAGTCCACCGACGGGGCTCGGGGAGCGGGGTCTGTCCCGCCGGTGGGGACAGTCTGGTGCCAAGGCCCCGAGGCGGCAGGAAAGGGTGGAAGCGCTCTCAGGAAATGCCCCAGGGCCAGGGGCTCCCCCACCAGGTTGAGGGGTCCGGCCTCTGTCCTGCAGGCAGGGGGCTGCCCCGGGTTCAAGCAGAGGTGGGCGTGGCCAGAACCACAAGGGGCGTGAGCCCTGCGGGTCCCGCACGTCCTGTGCACGGGGGCTCTGCCCCGGCGGCCTGGGGGCCCTGGGCTTGAACTCATGCTCCGCCTGCCCACAGCGCGTCACAAAGGAGGAGGTGCCGGACGCCAGCATCCAGGGGCTCCTGGAGTCCTTGAACCTGGACCTCGAGCAGCCTTTGGAGAAGGTCAGTACCTGGGGTCGGGGCAGGGGGCTGCCTGGGCTGCCGGCTGGAGGGCCGAGGAGGCTGCAGCCACTCAGGCCCCACCCGCCCCAGTGATTGACTCGGCACGAAGCTCAGAAGGTTCCAGAAAGGCCACGAGGAGGCTCTGCTCCCACCATGGCTGCTCCAGCACTCAGACCCGGTCAGACGGGCCAGGCCCAGTGGGGACGGCGTAGGGACAGTGGCCTCGGGGGCGCGAGCTCCCCCGTCCACACACCCAGCCCAGGTGTCCTGAGCACTGGCCACCGGCCGGTGGGCCCGTGTCTGTGACAGTGGCCAGAACAGCTGTGCCTGGCCTCTCCGGCTCCACCCCCTAGCACGGGAGACCCCGAGACGCGGCCTGGGCGGTGTGGCGGGGGGACGTGCTCCACTCCCGCCGCGGTGCCCGGTGTGGGAGCTGTGCCCTCCCACGGGGAGGAAAGGAAGAGGCATTGCGGAGGACCCTGAGTTGGCCTCCTGTTCCCACGCGGAATGTGAGGGGTGCGGAGGGTCATGGCGCTGCCTGGGGGGGTCTGCAGGGGCCGGGCGAGCCGTCTGGTGTGGCCAGAGGGCTCGGGCAGGCCAGGCCGCGGGCAGCACTCGGGTGGCTCTCCATGTGAGCAAGATGGGCTCAGCCCTGGGGGCTGGAGGACTCGGGGGGGCCTGGGGGCCTGAGGCCCTGGGCTGGGGTCTGGGCACCACCTTGCAGGGGCCACCGGTCTTGGAGCCCCGGGACCGGCGGGGAGGCCACGCAGGGTCAGCGTCCCCCCCCCCCCACACGCCTCGGCCTCACACAGACAGTGGACCTGGGTGGGCCCCCTCCCCGCGCCCCGCGGGCCGACAGCTGCTCCGCCCCGCCCCCAGACCTTCTCCTTCCGCTGCTGCGGGCTGATCCTCAGAGAGTTCTCCAGCGCGGACCTGGTGAGGACGCACGTGGCCGGCCTCCTCGAGCTGTCCCACCGGTCCTCCAGCCAGCGGGCGGTGCGTCGTGGGCTGCGCCCCTGCCCC
Source organism: Phyllostomus hastatus (assembly GCF_019186645.2). Taxonomy (NCBI): domain Eukaryota; kingdom Metazoa; phylum Chordata; class Mammalia; order Chiroptera; family Phyllostomidae; genus Phyllostomus; species Phyllostomus hastatus. The sequence continues at coordinate 48,339,616 of NW_025334017.1, read as the reverse complement.
CAGCCCCCCTCCCCCCGGGCTCCCACAGCCTCGCAGGAGCAGCGGGCCTCTCTGCCTCTTGGCCATAGCACCCCGCACCCCCCACCCCACGCCGTGACTCTGTGGGACCCTCTCGTCAGCACCCTACACTTTGTCAATAAACAGCCCCCACACCTTCAGGTGCTGACTCACAGAGACCTAGGGACCTGCCTGCACTACGGCCGTCCTGGCTGTGCAGGGTTGGGGGGTGTCGGGGGGTGCTGGGGGGTGGCCCCGTCAGGCGCTGCGGCCCCGGACAGCTCACGGGACTCCGGCCCGCAGGGCATCGCGCTGGCCGTCGGCATCGTGGCCGCCGCGCACATGGAGGCCGTGTGGGCCGTGCTGGAGCACCTGGGCCACGACAGGTTCCTGGGGTCCCAAGACAGCCAGGTAGGAGGGGTGAGTGGGGACCCAGAGGGGCTGGCGGCCTGGAGAGCGTTGCTTGCCCGCTCTGAGCCTCAGTGTGCTCCCTGGAAGCGAGGGGTCACCCTCGCCGGCCCCTCGCTGAGGGGTTGGCCTGCGGGACTCACCCCTTCCCGGTTCTGGCCGTGGCCACGCGGACATGGGCCTCGCTCCCCAGGGCCCCTGGGGCCCCCAGCCCGGGCGCACGGTTGCCGCTGGGCCCGCCCGGACACTGGCCTGTGCGTGTGGCCCGGGCCGCAGTTTCCCCAGCTGTGCGCCCACCCCGGGTGAGAGCTTGCACTTCTCTGTCTCGGCAGCCAGCCCCTGCCCCCGAGGCCCCACTGGCAGGATCACGGGAGCCGCAGAGCCGCCCGGAGCAGGCCCCGCTGGAGGGCTGGGGGGCACAGAGCGCCTTGTGCACAAGGGGCCGGCGCCGGGCCTGGGGCCGCCACCGGGCGTGTGGCTGACTCCCTCCCGGGGGCCCGGCAGCCCCCGCAGGCCGCTCCCCACTGCCCTCCCGCCCACACAGCAGCAGCGGCGGCCGTCGGACTGCAGCAGGCACTGGAGGCGGGTCAGCAGCACCTTCCTGCTGTGCTACGGGCAGATGGCCGCGCGGGCCGGGGCGTGCGTCCTGCCCTGGGTGGACAACATCGCCTCCAGGATGGTGCACCGCTTCTCGTGCGGCAGCTGCGTGAGCCCCGCCCCGGCGCCCGCACGCCTGTGCCAGCCAGGGTGGGCGCCCGCTGTGCGGCGGCTCCTCCTGACTGTGCCCGTTTGTCCATCTGTGCACGGACAGGACAGCGCCCTCAAGACCAGCTTCCTCTCGGCGGCCATCATGCTCACCAACGCCCTCCAGTGGGAGACGGGTGCCCAGAGCTACAAGTTCACGCAGATTCCAGAGCTGATCCACTGTCTCCTGGTGAGTGACCCCAGAGCCTGGCCTGCCCGGTCAGTGTCTGCGGGACTCCCAGGGCACCGGCGGGGCTGAGGGGCCGGGCCAGGCCACGCCCCCACGCCGGCCCCCCCTCTGCCCGCCCAGTGCATCCTCCAGAAGGAGCCCAACTTCCTGGCCACCCTCTGCCGGCAGAAGATCATACTGGTCATCACGGGGCTCAGGTAACTCCCCTCCGGGCCCAGGGGAAGAGACAGGTGGGTCCTGCAGGGGTGGGGGGGTCAGTGAGGGAGCAGACAAGAGGGTGGGAGTCCAGACCCGAGGGGGTGGGCCGGGGCCAGGGTTGCGTCCGCCCGGGGAAGACTTCACTTCTTGTCCAAGATAGATCGTTAACGGGCACAGGCGGGGCGCCGACCCTGGTCACACTCTGAGCCCCGACCCTGGTCACAGGCTGGGCCCCGACCCCCATCACAGGCTGAACTCTGACCCTCCAGAGCGCTGACACGGCCCCCAGCATAGCCCCCAGCTCCCCCCCAAAGAAACGTCAGTGCCCCCAAGAGGAGCGAGTACAGGAGTGGGGGCGGCCCCTGGCAGCCCAGAGGGGCTCTGCACCCCCACCCCCACCCAGCCGGAGTCCAAGACCCTCTGGGAGCCCCTCCCTGCCGGGAGCCTGCTTCACCCGGCGGGCGGCGGGGGGGCCGAACAGAAGCCCCGAGCCGTCTCCGCGTCTCCTGCAGCAGCCTGAGGCCCAGCCTCAAGCCCGTGCTCAAGTCCAGGATCCTGCAGGCCTGCCTCCAGAGCCTGTACCAGCTGCCGCCCACGGAGGCGCTGAGCCGCTGCCTACCGCCCCCCAAGTCCGCCGCAGACGTCACGGTGACTGCCCTCTCCCCGGCGCCGCCCCGTCCTCCCGGGTGCCGGGTGCCGGGTGCCGGGTGCCGGGCCAGTCGGTCAAGCCCTGGGCCCACGTGCGAGCGAGGGGAGCGAAGGGTAACCCAGGTCGCGAAGACCGCCCCCCGCCCCCCACGTTTTCCAGAGGCGCCATAGTGCCGGGTTTCCCAGGAGACGCGGCCCCTGCGCGGAGCCAGCCCTCCGCCCCGCGCCGCCTCCGCCTCCGCAGGGCCCCCTCTGCCTCCGTCCTTCCGTCCGGGGCCCTGCAGGCGCTCCCGCTCGGGCCGCAGGGTCAGCGGGCCAGTGGGCCAGCCTCCACTCTCCGGATCCCTGGGGTTCCAGCTCGGCCTGGGCGTCGCTGACATCTCGATGCTGAGCTGTGATCTCTGGACTCAGCACCCCTCCCCCCCCGGCCCCCGCACCCATTAAATGGGCTTCTCGGACCCCCTCGGCAGCGCCCCGCACTTGTCTGGGTGCGCGTGCTGCTCGCCTTCCGTCGGGGGGTCTTCCCCGCGTATCTCACGCGTTTCCCCGACGTCGCGGCGACAGTCGCCGCTGTCGTCCCCGTCGCTCGCCGCTGCTGTGCAGGAGGCAGCCGGCGTGCGTGTGTCGCGCGTGCGCCTTCCTGCCACCTGGGCAAACGCGCTTCGCTTTGTGGAGCGTTTTGTGGGTTCTGTGGGTCTGACCGCGACTCCTGCGAGTGAAGGCGGCTCCCCCCTTCCCGTCCGGTCTGGAAGCTTTTCCCTCCCGCTCCTGCCTCCCCGCGTTTGTGCTCGCGCTCGCGGCCAACGAGGCGCGTGCTCGCCGTGCAGACGAGGGGGCCGCGTGCGCAGCTGCAGCCGCAGCCTCACCCTCACGTGGGCTGCTGGCCGGTCCGGCGCACGCCTGCAGGCGCCCTCCCCCAGGCCGAGAAAGCCCCCTTGCGTCTCCGGTTGGCTGAGACTGTCTGTCAGGACAGAGGCCGGACTGTGCCAAGGCCTGCTGCCGTGTCTCCGGGGACGACCGGTGCGGCCACCCCGAGTTTTCCTTCCTGCTCGGCCCGGTGCTCTCCTTGGTCGCGGGTGACTGGGAGTCGCGTTCGTTTCTCGTCTCGCTCCACCCTCGTCAGAGGGAGCGGGCCTGGGCCGCCCACGGGCAGGGGCCAGCCCCACGCGCTGAGCGCTCACCGCGGGCACGCCGGAAGCCTGCAGCCCCAGATGGGTCACGCACACCTGCGTGTGGTGGCGCCCCGAGCTGCGGGGGTCTGCCGTCCGCCACCGCAGCAAGGGCGGGGCGGCAGGTGTGTGCTGGCTTTGGGCCGGAGTCCCGAATGTCTGGGACACCTGCAAAACATGTCCCCAGGAGGAGCGGAGAGGGCGGCGAGGAAAGAAGGGAACCACGTCTGGAGGGGTGGAGGCGCTCCGGGAAAACCAGGGACATGGGCGGTGGCGGGGTGGGGGGGCCACCAGGGACGCCGAGGTGGTGGGATGGACACACACTTCTGAGAAGCCTGCCCTGCCCCACGCGGTCTGGGCCTGGCGAGGACATTATCACCAGCCCCCCCCCCCCTCCGCGGGCCCTGCAGGAAGGAGCGGCCACGCCCTCCCCCGGGACAGGCCCCTGGGGACCCAGGAAGGGATGCGTGGGGGTGCTGGCCGCGGAGGGCGGGCCCAGGGCCGCAGGCCGAGCCCCGGAGCTGTCGCCCGCAGGCGCTGTACCAGAAGTCCATGCAGGCGCTGGGCCTGCTCCTGCAGAGCTTCGTCTCTGAGAACAAGAGCCTGGACGAGGTCTGCTTCCTCCTGCAGGTGAGGCCGGGGCCGCCCCGGTGGTGCCGGCCAGCTGTGGGCCCCGCCTCAGCAGGCTGGCCCTGGCCCCTGGCCCCCGGCCCCTGGCCCAAGTGCCCCGGGGACCATCACCTCCGCGAAGGGCTCTGCTGGGGGTTGCGGGAGAGCCGGGGACCCTGCGAGGAGCGGGCACTCACTGACCTTGCCTTCCAGGGTCCTGAGCGGCAGGAGGGGTCCCAGGGACGGTCTGCGGGCTCCCGCACAGCCTGGAGATGCTCTCTCCCTCAGGAGCCCCCCTTCCCTCTGCTCCGCCAACCCCCCCCCCCACGGCTGTCACACCCAGCGTTCCGCTAGACCACACTTGTCCCCAGAGCTCCCCCGCCCAGGGCATTCTGAGCATCCTGCGGGCTGCCACAGGCCCCGGGCTCAGCCTCACCCGAGGGCGCTGAGCTGACGGGTGGGGCCGGGAGGGTGACATGTCAGTGGGTCAGGACCAGCTGCAGCCCCGCGTGCCCAGGCGGCCGTGCCCCCCGGGGCCAAGCCTGAGCGGGGCGTGCGGGTGGGCCCTCGGGCCGACGGCCCCCGCGGGCTCCCCTCTCTCCGCCCCAGCACATGGAACCCTGGCTGAGGTCCCGCCAGAGCCACGAGCGCAGGCGGGCAGTGCAGTCCGTCGCCCTGCTCCTGAAGTGCGTGGTGGACTACATGCAGTTCACGGTGAGCCTCCTGCAGCCGGAGAAGCCCGCCCCCGGCAGCGGGAGGGCGGCCAGGCAGGTGCCCGGGGCGGGGAGCCCCGGGACGCTGTGCCTCTGCGCGGGCTCGCCTCCCAGCTGCAGGCAGGTCTTCCTGGGCACGCAGACCACCGCCGGGCCGAGCTGCAGACAGGGCCCGGGCCTGGGGGTGGGGCACGACTCACACGGCGGGGGGGTGGGGGGGGGAGGCCTTGGGGCAAGGCTGCCTGCGGACAGGACCCGAAGGGAGGGAGGGAGGGAGGGAGGGGAGCCGGGAGAAAAGCAGGGGACCCAGGGCGGCCAGCACCTCCGTGGGGAAGGAGTGGGGGAAGGGCTGCCGTGGCCGGCTGGGCGGGAGCGGACTGCGTGGCGTCGGGGCGGAGACGGGCTGACGGACCGGCAGGGAAGGAGGGGGAAGGAGGGGCCAGAAACCAGGCTCCCCCTGGCACGGCACCCCATTCTCAGGGAGGGCAGCAGCGCCTTTTCTCTCTCAAAGGCTGTATTTATTTTTAGAGAGGGGGCAGGGGAGGAGAAACAGAGGGTCAGAAGCACCAATGTGTGGTTGCCTCTCGCACGCCCCCTCCTGGGGATCTGGCTCACAACCCAGGCATGTGCCCTGACCGGGAATCGAACCAGTGGCCCTGTGGTCCCCAGGCCTGTGCGCAATCACTGGGCCACACCAGCCAGGGTGCAGCAGTGCTCTTGAGTGGGGAAAGGAAAACACTTTCCGCCAAGGGGCCGGAACACGCCGAGGCCCGAAGTCGGGGGAGGGGGCCTCGACCCCCATCTCACACCACAGACAGAAACCATTCAGGATGGGCCTCAGGACTAGGGGTGAAAGTCAAGACCATAACGTTCCCAGAAGAAAACAGAATTTGCCCACAAACCTGGCGTAGGCGAAGATTTCCCAGACAGAATGTAGAAGGCGACACACAGGAACAGAACAGAGGCAGCGCGGACTTCGTCAAGACGGGGGTGCCCGCACACCAGGGCGCACTGCCAGGGGACCCGAGCGTCAGTGCAGACGGGGACCGTGTCTGCCCATGTCCAGCGGAGAGCGTGTCCAGAAGGACAAACAGTGCGACCAAAAGATTAAAAAAAACCCCAAACAAACCCACTTTTTTTTTTCAAGATTTTATTCATTTATTTTCAGAGAGGGGAGGGAGGGAGACAGAGAGAGAGAGAAACATCCATGTGCGGTTGCTGGGGGTCATGGCCTGCAACCCAGGCATGTGCCCTGACTGGGAATCGAACCTGAGACACTTTGGTTCTCAGCCCGCGCTCAATCCCCTGAGCCACGCCAGCCGGGGCTCACAAACCCACTTGTAAAACAGGCGAAAGCGAAACAGGCCTTTTGCACAGCCCAGGGAAACGAGCGTGTCCGCCAGAACGTGTCATAGGAAGTTCCAGCCGACAGGGCAGTGGTGGTGAGCCAGTGCTCAGCGCTGGGGGGCTCGGACAGAAGGGACCGGCCGAGCCCAGGGCGGACAGGGGCGCGGGGCCGCCAGCAGCGTCCCACGAGCGGCTTCGAGCACAGAACGGGGGAGGTGGCTCAGGGCAGCTTTCAGCGGTCCCCCCACCCCAGTAACCCCGGCCCACCCTGGGGCCATGCAGCGCCGCTCCCAGTGTTTGCTCAGAAGCAGTGAAAACACGTGCCCGTGGAAACACTCTCGATGCGCCCCCACAGAGCGCGGAAGCCCAAACCCCCAAGGAAGTAGCAAACTGCCCGCCGGAACGAAATTCTACAGGACACTCGGAGTGTCCAGCACGCGGCCAACAACACCTGACGTGGCGCGGGGGCGGGGGCGGGGGCGGGGGGTGGGGGGCGGGCACCACGGGGTGGGAGGGAGGAAGGGCAGTCGGCAGAAGGAGACCCAGGAACGAGCGAGACGGCGGAACGAGGAGGCACGACGTGTGGACGGCTGTGGCCACTTCGTCCGAGGACTGACCGGCGAGCGCGGACACAGCAGAAGAGGAGGACGGGAAGTAGCAATAGGCAGAAAGTAATGATCTAGAAAAGGAGCCAAGCGGCAGTTCTCACGATTGTAAAATGCACGCTCTGAGACGAGAAGTGTCCTGCGCCAGTCTCCCTGAAGACCCGGTGCTGCAGAGAAGAGTGTCAGTGAACCTGAAGGCGGGGTGGCAGGTGCTCGGGGACCGCGGCCTGGAGACGGCGGAGAGGCTGGAGGAAGAACGAAGCCCCCCCCCCCACCCCGGTCACGGGCGGGCGGAACACTAAGGAGGGTCGCCCGAGTCCCAGAAGGAGCCGCGGGAGGGTTAGGGGAGGAGGAAGCCGTTGGCACTACGACGGCTGAGAATGCTCAAATGTGGTGAGAAACGCAGACTCACACTCCCAAGAAGATCACGAGCCCGGAGAGGGGCAGGGCTCCCCGGAGCGGGGACAGAGGCCGGGCCTCGCCCCCAAGACACCGCCGCCGCTCGGGAACCGAGGGGGAGAGTTGAGAAGTTGGGAGGGACGGCGGCCGCGCCACCCAGAGGCCAGCCTGGCTGTGCCCCTCCCCGCCTCCCCGCCTCCCCAGGAGAAGGCCATGCCCTCCATGCTGGGCCGCCAGATAGGCCTGCTGATGCTGCTGTGGCGTGACTCGGACGAGGCCACCCAGGGCCATGCCTGCCAGTGCGTCTGCCTCCTGCTCCGGCTGCTGCTCCAGCAGGAGGGTGAGCTGGGCCGGGGCGGGCGCCCCCGCTCCTTCCCGGGCAGCCGGCCGGGCTCCCCGGCCCCGCCCCGGGCCTCCCGGGGGTCTGGGGCGGAGGGTGCCGCTCCCCCGGCCTCACGGGCCGCTGACCGAGTGTCCCACCACAGGCAACAGGCCAGAGCTCGTGTATTTGAATAAAATGAGGAGTTTTGAAGGGAGAACCTACAAGGAAACGGAGACCAAGTTCTACCACATGGTGAAGGTGGGCCTGTGAGAGCCGGCTGCCCGCGCACACCCCCACGCCCGCCCAGGAGCTCGGGCTCTGTCTGGCCCACTGCGCAGCCGGGCCCACGGGTGCCCACGCGGCCCACGCAAGGGAGCAGGCGGCGGGGGGGGGAGCCGGGACCTGACGCCCTTTCCAGGGAAAGTCTCCGTCCCCTGGCAGTCCTGCCCCGCCCCCACCACCCCAGCTCTGAGCCGTGTCGGGGCTCGCTGGGAACCGCAGACCCTCCCTCTCCCCTCCCGGCCTCCCCTCCATGGCCCCTCGCTGCCATGTGACGACTCGTCCCGGTTCGCCAGGGCTGTCCTGGCCCTAGCACCCCACCCCCTCGGTCCCGGCCGGCAGAAGGTCTGCCCGCCTGGTCTGTGTTCTTCTCCAGCTTGGCCCTCCCCCCCTCACGCTGGACAGGGGGTTGAGGGCTTGAGTCTGAGTCCACGCTCTTCACCTGACGGGCTGGGTGGCTTTGGGTGGCGCTCTGTGCCTCAGTTCCCCCACCTGCTAAGCGAGGGCCTCCGAGGCTGACGCCCAGTCAGCTCTCAGGACAGGCTGTGACAGCAACGGTGACCTCTCGGAGCAGGTGCTCGTGCCCCGGAAGTCCTCCCCAGGGGGCTGCTGTCCTGGGCGGGTGCCCGAGAAACAGAGCCTGCGACAGGCATTCCCGCGCAGCCGACTGAGGACCAGTGTGTCCTCTCGGAGGAGGGAGAGGGAAGCAAGCAGCGGGGGCAGGGAGTGAGCAGGGCCCGGTCTCCGCCTGACGGTGGGCGGCGCTGGGCACAGCCAGCGTTTGACTCCAGCTGGAGGTCGGCCGGGGCTGGGCCCCTGTGCCCCAAGCCGGCCACTGGCTGCGGGCTGCGGGCTGCGGGCTGGGCGTGGGGAAAGCTTCTCCGGCCGCCATCCCAGAAGCAGTTCCCCAGAGAAGCAGCAGCCGTGAGCCTGCAGCGGCTGCCTCCTTGCGAGGCCGAGCACCTGGCCTCCGCTCTGCCTTTGGGGGGGGGGGGCCGAGCCTCGCGGCCCCGGCTCCGAGCCCAGGTGCAGGAGGACCCGGGCGGCGGCTGACCAGGCAGGCCTTTCGGTGCAGGCCTTGGATGAGTCCCTGACCATGGCCCAGCACACGGAGCTCATCCTCACGCTCCTGCACGGGCTCTGCAGCCACGACCACCTGTCCTGCGACCTGGCCTCCCACCTCCTCCTGATGGTCTTGGAGAACCACAGCGTCCAGCCGGGGCAGGTGGGCACCGGGCGCCCGGGCCCGGCGGGCTCTGGCGGAGGGGAGCGGGGTGGCCACACGCAGGGCTGCCCAGGTGCGCGGGTGAGCACACGCCCCGCCCCCCGGGGGCCCTGGAGCCCTAGGGGGCCAGGGCGGTGGACGGCCCTCCCTGCAGCGGGCCTGGGCCTCGGAGATGCCCCAGGGCCCTGCCTCGTGCACGGCTCCGTCCAGGAGAAAGGAGAGACACCGGCCCCACTGGGACTCCGCGGTCCTCAGCCTTGCCTGGCCAGCCCAGCCCCGGGCCCGCAGGGGCACGAGGTCCCCGGGGGCTGCCAGGTCCAGGCAGCACCCCCGGCCCTGCGGGGCCAGCTCCCACTCTCCACAGCTGCTCCCAACCCTGTCACCCCTGGCCCAGCGGGGCCCTGTGCGTGTCCAGGCGTGTCTCCGTGTGGTGGGGCCCACACGGGGGTCCGGCGACACCAGTGCCCGAGGGGCGGAGGCAGGTCGGAACCCACCAGAGGCTCTGCCCTCAGGCCCTGCCCGCCCCCTCCCTGCGCAGGTAGCCGAGATCCTGCAGGGCCTGTTCCAGGAGCTGCCCAGCATCGTGTTCAAGGACATCCTGCAGACCTCCATGAAGGCCGTGACCATGCTGGGGGACCAGCACCCCCAGGAGATGGTCGAGGTGATGCTGTCCCTGTGCCACCCCTCCGAGCGGTAGGTCACCTGCACGCAGGGCCCAGAGGTAGACACCCGGCCCTTACGGTCCACCCCCGTCCGCGCCCCCTGCCTGGACAGACCGCTGCCGGCAGCACAGAACGCACGTACGGGCTTCAGCCCGGCTGCACAGCACCTCCTAGGCTCCAGAGCCAGGGGTCCCCGACGGTGTCCGGGCCGAGGGGGCCGAGGGGGCCGAGGGGGCGGCTCTGGCAGCACGGCAGTGTCCCTCAGATGCAGACAGCCCCAGGCGCCAGCCTGCGGAGGGGCCTGAGGTCAGCTGAGGGACGGGAAGACACCAAGCGGCCCTCACACAGCTCCCACCAGCAGCCGCCCCAGGGCCCAGGCACGCAGGGGCCCAGGCACCCCTCTGGGCTGCGGGTTTCCAAGCCGAGGTCTCCGGACTGAGGCTGAGAACCAGCCACAGCACGGGGCGTGCGCAGTCTTGGCGGCTGGCCCTGCTGAGCCGGAGCAAATCCTTGCCAGGCTGAGCGGCGTGTGTGGGCCATTAAGTGCGGGAGGTGCAGGGGCCGCAGGAGCATTGCTGGCCCCGGGGCCACAGGGTTCTCGGGTTTGCAGGCCCGGGAGCCCCTCTCTGGCCGCCCAGGGGCGAGCCCGGCTGCAGACGAGCCCACTTTCCTCGGGAGGAGACCGCCTGGGGAGCACAGATTTGCTCGGGGTCACACGGCACTGGGGTGTGAGCGGGAGCAGGGCCCCTGTCCGCGGAAGCCAGCCTGCACTCAGAACTGGGGGCGGCGGCCCAGCCCTGCCAGTCAACAGCCTCCTAGATCCCCGCCACGGGGGCACTCCCCACTCCCGGGGGGCCCGGCCACCTCCCTTTAACATCCTGCTTTCCTGGGGGGCTCTTCCCACAGCCCCTTGGCCCAGTGTGGCAGCCGGCTGGGGGGCATGGACTCTCTGCTTCCGCAGGCAGGTGGCACCCCTGTGGAAGGCGCTGGCCACCAAGAGCCAGCTGGCCCGCAAGGTCATCACCCTGCTCTACACGAAGCTGCAGCTGCGGCCGGCCCAGCTGCCCGTCAAGCAGTCGTCGCAGGCGGAGCTCGTGTCCCTGCTGGTGCGCAGGCCCCACCCGCCCTCGACCGCGCCCCGTCCCGCTGCGGCCGCCTCGCCCTCCGAGGGCCCTGGAGGGTGCCGGGGCCGCCCGGCCGGGGTCTCGCCACGAGGAGCCAAGGGCTCTTGATGCCCAGTCCCAGGGTGGGGCGGGAGCCACGGGGACTCTCCTGGCCCAGCCAGGCGTGGCCGAGGAGCCTGGGGACAGGACGGCCCCGAGGCTGCCGCTCCCTGCTCCTCGGCTCCCCGGTGCCGGGCCCCACGCGGGGACCTCGGGTGACGCCCTGCCGGCCCCCCGCTCTGTCGCCCGCCCAGGCCCTGCGCACTATTTACGAGCTCCTCTACGTCCAAGAGTACAAGGCCACGGTGCGCTGGGCCTTCGCGGGCATCCTGCTGGGCCTGCTCACGCAGCTGCGCTACCTGTTCGAGCTGGGCGTGGTGGACAGCCGGGCCAGCTTCCAGGAGGACAGCCTGGAGGCCAAGCCCCTCGGGCCCTGCCGGTGAGATGCCGAGCCGGCCTTGGCTCCCGGCCCCTCAGGACCCCGGTGGGCACCAGGTCCCGGGCTACGTGCCGGGGGCAGGGACGAGCCTGGCTCCTCCTGGGGGCCTGCCGTCGGGGGTGGGGAGCGGGGGCAGAGCAGCCCGCAGCTGCAGGAGTGAGGGTGCCGAGAGAAGGAAGCTCAGAAGGGGACGGCTCCCCAGGCCCAGGGGGGAGGGGGAGGGGCAGTGGGGAGCGGCAGTGGGGGCCCCCTCCGGCCCCCAGTGAGAGCTGCGCCCCTCACTCTGCCTCACCTCCTCTGCATGCCCCCGTGCCCCCAGGACGTGCCTGGAGGCCCTGAAGGGGCTCTTCTGGACCACCAACTACTGGGAGGTGTTCGCCTACCTCCAGCTGCTGAGGGGCTGGGATCTCTTTGAGCACCTGGAAACCTACACAGAGGGGGTGACCCTCTTGGCCAGGTACACGCCGAGCCTGGGTGGGGCCTGGCCCCAGGCTGCACCCCACATTGGGACCCTGCTCTCCAGACTTAGCTGCCTGGGCTACCTCCCTGAGTGAGCTGGGTCAGTGGGCAGAGGAGGGTCCCCCTGGCCAAGGACGGGGCCCTGAGGGCTCCGGTGTCAGCTCTGCCACCTCACAGGGCCATGTCCCACTATGACTGCGAGGTCAAGGCCGTCTTGGGGCAGGCCATCATCTCCCTGAAGAGCACGAAGGAACGAGACAACGTCGTGGCCATCCTCATCATCGCCGAGGTCAGCCCCCCGCTCCTCCCCCGTGCCCTCCGACCCCCAGGAAGCAGGTCGGGGGATGGGACTCCCACTCCCACCCTCCAACACACGGGCCTCCTGACACGCACCGCCTGTGCCGGCCCCCTCTGCCTGGACGGTCTTCCTGCGTCCCACCCCCTACTTGGCCCCACGCCAGGGCAAGTGCCCTGCAGCGCAGCTGGCTGCTGGGCTGACCGTGCCCACCCCGCTCAGTTTCTCAACAGCCAGGAGCTCACCCAGTACCTGTCTCGGAAAACCATGGACTACCTTCTGAGCCTGGGCCTGAACAACCCCAACCAGCTGGTGCGGGCCATGAGCCTGGTGAGCCTCAGCAGCACCCTGCTGCACCCCAAGAAGGTGAGGGGGACCTGCCCACTCCCGGCCCGGCGGGGTTTCCGGGAGGAGGAGCATTGGAAAAAAGCCTCCGTGACAGGTGGTGGGACCGGAAGGGGTGGAGGGGGGAGCCAGGACCGGGGTCGAAGGTTCGGGGGACCTGCTCCCTGCACGGGGCTGGGGATCCCGGAATGTCAGAGCTGGAGGGAGCTCCGAGGTCCCCAGCGACTCCGGTCTCCTCCCCAGGTAGGAACCCCTCACGCGACAGCCCTCCTGCTGCAGGTCACGTCCCGCCCAGAACAGGAGGACTCAGACCCCGCTGGACGGGACGCCCTTCTTTCCCCCGCCGGGGCCTCCCATGATGACGCGGCGGAAGGCTGGGACGGAGGTGGTCTGCTGGGCAGGAAGGGGAGGCGGCAGGTGGGCACTTCGGAGGAAGCAGGCGCATCTGCCCGCAGGTGGTCCTGCTCCGGAAACGGCTGGCCGGGCTGCTGGACAGCTTCCTGACGCCCCAGTGCCCGGACCTCGTCGGCCTGATGGAGATCGTGGGCGACATCCTGCACCGCCTGGGCTCGCAGGGGGTCGGCACCACCAGCCTGAGGCTCGCGCGGCTCCTGAGGCCGCTCTTCGAGGACGTGAGAGACCCCGCGCGCCTGCGCGGCCCCTCGCCCCAGCTCACCAATCAGAGCAGCCGAAGCTGCTGTCCCGCCCCCTTGTCCCGCCCCCTTGCCCCGCCCCCTTCCCCGCTCCCCGGGTTGCGGGTCCAGCTGCTGGGGGGCAGAGCCCGGGGTGGGGGGCTGGGAACCAGGTGCCCGGTGGGAAGATTCCGCGAGGGCTGTGGGCATGCAGGGAAAGCCACGCACGCCCCACCTGGGCAGGCGGCAGTTTGTCCTCAGCAAGGCTCCCCGGGGAGCCGCGTGGGAAGTGGAGGGCGGCGGCCAGCCGGGGTTTGTGTAAACGATGTCCGGGGCTCAGAGCACGTCAGTCGAGGCGCGGGGGGACAGGCATCAACCGGGGCGGGCAGGCGGGCTGCGGGACGGACGGACCGCAGGGACTGCCGGGCCACTGAGGGCGGCGGGGAGCTGCAGGGTTGATGAGCCCAGGCTGGGGGCGGCGGGAGGGAGAGCGATGCTGGCCCTTGGAGGTGAGGAAGGGGGCGGTGGGGCAGGCGGGGGCAGATGGTGTCGGCCTTCATGAAGGAGTCCTGGAGACCTGGGTGGGGGGGCTGCAGTCCCGGGAGCTGAGGAGGTGGGGCAGGGGGAGCAGGGCAGCCACTCCCAACCTGCCCCGCAGCGCAGGCACATGGGCGGTGCTGTCGGTCCCTTTTTGCAAAAGGCGGAACAGCCGCGCACACCGCAGGAGCCTTGCCCAGGGCCCGGAGCTAGAAAGGGCCGATCTGGCGCCTGGGTCTGAGCCCGCCCGGAAGCGGAGCTGCGGCTGCCACCCGCCCGCGGCGCCCAGAGACGTCGTCATGGAGGAGAGAGGGAGAAGGCTGCAGCATGGGAGGGGGTGGCGAGGGGAGCAGGGCCAAGCAGGAGAGCGGCAGCCCCGGCTGGCCTGGCACAGCCGGCCGTGGGGTCAGTGAGGAAGAGGGGTGAGGTCGGCTGGCCCCCAGACGAGCAGGGTGGACGTGAGGGCCATGATGGAAGGTGGGGGGAGGGGTGGCAGCGGGGTGGCCGGGCCTGTGTGGGCTCCGGCGTTTGGCGAGGCTGAGGCGAGGCCTGTCCACCCCCGGCAGCCGCAGGAGGAGGTGCGCGGGGGAGCCATCTTCCTGTACGCAGACGTCATCTACAGCGGGGGCAAGAAATGTCAGCCGGCGCTCAGGAGCCACGCCTTCCAGTCCCTGGTGCCACTGCTCTTCCACCTGGCCGACTCCTGCCCGGACGTGGTCCTGGTGAGTGGCCCGGCGGGGGGACGGGGGGACGGCATCCTCCAGACGGGCCGGGGGCGGCCTGGGGGACCGGTGAGGGGGGACCCGCCGGCATGTGGGTCGCTCAGGCAGCTCAGGGGGACTCAGCCTGCATAAGTGGGGGCCAGGGGGCAGCTGCCACCCCCGGGGGGGGAGGGCCGAGTGACCAGGCAGGGGACAGGGAGGGCCGGGCCCGGCCTCGCCAGCAAACAGCTGGAGAACGGGAGCCGATCCGTCCAGGGTCTCGGTGTTCTGGGCTCCACCTGCCTCCAGGTCCTCCCCCACCACCCAGGACCCTGCGAGCCTCCCCCCACCCACATAAAATCAGCCTCGGGAGCCTGGCGTCCGGGGCGGGGGTGCACCCCGTGCCTGGTCCAGGGCGCCTGCCCCAGAGAGAGGCCCCCAGTTTAGCCCCCCCAGAGGTTGATGGGAGGCACTGTTGCTGCAGCCGCTGCCCAGGCCCCGGCCCCCTAGACCCTGCGTGCGTGAATCGAGGCCATGGCCTCTGATCTGCCGCAACGCCCCGTGCAGGAGCCTTCCTGGGAGGGCAGTGGCGACAGGGAGGGGGCCGGGGCGGTGACCTGTCTCTCTCGGCGCCCACAGAAGGCCAAGTACACCTTCCTGCGCTGCTCCATCTTGCTGAACTGGGAGTTTCGGAAGCAGCTGTTCGGCAAGTTGGCGTGGGGCCACGGCCTGGGAGCTGAAAGCGACATTTTTATGTGCATGGTAAGAGGTCAGCGCCCTCCCAGAGGGCGGGCGCAGCCAGGGTCCTCTGGGAATCGGGTCACCCCGGTGCCCACGGGGGGAACCCGGATGGGGGCAGTGAGCCTGGGCCCTGCGGGTGTTGACTGAGAGGCGCTCTGCACCTCTGGGGGCAGCATGGTCCCTCAGCGGTGGGCTCAGGACCTCCCAGGTAGGCCGTGTGGGGGACCACCCCGCCACACACCTGGGCCGGGGAGCCCTGCTTGGCAGCTGGGCTTGCCTTGGGAGGCCGGGTGCCCACTGGTGCCCTGGTGCAGACATGGGGAGGGCCCTTCAGCTCCCGGAACCCAGGTGGCCGAACCTGGCCCCCGCAGCTGTTGCTGGGCCCGCCCCCCTGCTGAGGGGAGGCGTGGAAAGGCGGGGTGAACGGGGTGGGGAGAGCGGGACACGCGGCAGCCCTGCCCCCTGGTGGCCGTGGATTTCGGCCCTCAGAGGGAAAGCAGACCGACCCGCTGTCCCACGGGCGGGGCTCCTGCTGGGCAGTTGGCCCGTGCACCTGGCCCGTATGGAGCTCAGCGGGGGGCGCCTGAGGTCTTGGGGACCCCCGCAGAGTCTGGAGGCCTGCAGATGTTCCTTGAGAGGTGGGGAGGGCATTCTCAAAAGCGCAGGGGGCCCAGGGGCCCAGGTGGAGAGAGTCTGGCTTTTCAGGCACCAGAGGACTGATCTCCACGCGGGGCCTGCCTTCCTGGGGGTCAGGGTGTCTGCTCAGACCCTCCCCGGGCGCCTGTGGGTCCCTTGCTGGCAGCACAGGACCGTGTGTGTGCGTTAAGAGTCGTGGTGCGCTCTGGGTGCGGGTCCCTGGCCCGAGTTTTGTACCGCGGCTATTTTTGCCCCGTTTGTGACTTGCCCTTCTCCTTTGCCAGTGGTGTCTCTGGCTGTGCAGAAGTGTGGGACTGTCACGTGGCCACGTACCTTGCTTTCCCACGGCTCTCGCTTTGGGGTCTTTTGAAGAGATGCCCCTCTAGAAGCTGGGCCCTCGGAGGTGGGGTGCAGGTTGGGGGGTTGGGAGGTTGGGCCTTTGGAGCCCCCTGCCCGTGGAGCTGGAACGCGGTGACGGTGCCCTGGTGGCGTCACTGTGTGGACGATGGAGCTCCAGTGGGCACTGGCTGTGCCCACGCCCATGACCGAGACCTTGTGGACCGGCCTCCAGCAGGAAACAGACCGACCGGCACAGTGCCCTGAGCGGGGAAGGTTTCCGTGAGGGGGTCCCTGCTGCGGAGGTTGCTGGAGGGACCAGGGCAGGCCGACAGGGGGTCCAGAGGACTCTGGAGCTCACGGGGCAGCAGGAGGAAGGACGCACTTGCGTGCGACCACAGCACGTGGACTGTGACACACTGTCCCGTGACGCAGAGGCGCCACCGCCCGAGGGCTGAGAGGGTGGCCAGCGGGAGCAGGGCCGCGCCTCGCTCAGCAGCAGAGAAGTCGGTGCGGAGCAGAGGCTGTGGGAACAGGCCCCTCCCGGGGGCTGACCTAAGGGGAAACCGAGACTCAGAGCCGGCTGTGGACGCCGGCGGCGGCTGCGGGGGCGGGGGGGGGGGACTCCCAGTCTCGCGGGGGAGTGCGGTGGGAAGGGGGCTGGAGCCAGCAGAGGAGCTGCCTCGGTCCCTCCCTGGCCCCTCCCCCACAGCCAGCGCGGCAAGAGGGTTGCCCCGCCCCCTTACAACTTAACAGGGGCAAAGAAATATAGCCCCAAAGAAAGAGCAGAGCAACACCTGAGAAAGAGAGCTCAGCGATGAGGAGAGAGCCAACCTACCTGAGGGAGAGTTGAAAGCCCTGGCCACCAGGATGCTCACAGGACTGACTGAGCTTGGTCAACAAATGAAAGAACAAATGAAAGATGCCCGAAATGAAATAAAGCAAAATATTCAGGGAACCAACAGTGACAGAAAAGAAACCAGGACTCAAATCAACGATTTGGAACAAAAGAAATAAACGTCCAAGTGGAACAGAACAAAGAAACAAGAATTAAAAAATGAAGAGAGACTTTGGAGCCTCTGGGACAACTGGAAACATTCCAATATCCGAATTATAGGGGTGCCAGGAGGAGGAGAGGAAGAGCAAGAAACTGAAAACTTATTTGAATGGATAATGAAGGAAAAGTTCCCCAATCTGGTGAAGGAAACAGACTTCCGGAAGCCCAGAGAGCCCCAAACTTGTTGGACCCGAAGAGGAACACACCAAGGCACATCATCGTGAAGTTACGCAGGATTAAAGATAAAGGGAGAATTCTAGAAGCAGCAAGAGAAAAGGGGACAGTTACCTACAAAGGAGTGCCCTTTAGACTGTCAGCTGATTTCTCAGAAGAAACCTTGCAGGCAAGAAGGGGCTGGAAGGAACTATTCAAAGTCAGGAGAGGCAAGGACCTACATCCAAGATTGCTCTACCCAGCCAAGCTCTTATTCAGAATGGAAGGGCAGATAAAGTGCTTCCCAGATAAGGCCAAGTTAAAGGAGTTTGTCATCACCAAGCCATTATTACATGAAATGTTAAAGGGACTTATCTAAGAAAAAGATAAAAAATATGAACAGTAAAATGACAACAAACTCACAACTATCAACAAATGAACCTAGAAAAATAAAGGAGAAACAATGAAAACAAAAGCTAAGCAAAGAACCAGAACAGGAACAGAATCAGAGAAGTGGAGATCACATGGAGGGCGTTCAGTGAGGAGGGGGGGAGGGAGGAATAGGGGGGAAGGTACCGGGAAGCAGCAGCATAGTTAGTAGGCGTTAAACAGACGGGGAGAGGTCAAAAATGGTGCAGGAGACAGAGGACTCAAAGGACTTACATGTACAGCCCATGGACATGAACTAAGGGGGGGATGCTGGAGGGTGGGGGGGCAGAGTGGAGGGGGATAAAGGGGGAGAAATTGGGAAAACTGTAATAGCATAATCGATACTTTAAAAAATCATGTGCTTATCAGGGTGATCACTTTGTAAGTTATGTACAAGTCTCATCACTGTTTTACATACTTGAAACTAATGCAACATCATGTCAACTAGAATTAAATTTTTTTTAAAGATTTTGTTTATTTTTAGAGAGAGGGGAAGAGAAGGAGAAAGAGGGAGAGAAACATCCGTGTGCGGTTGCTGGGGACCTGGCCTGCAGCCCAGGCCTGTGCCCTGACTGGGAATTGAAGCAGTGACCCTTTGGTTCACAGGCCCACGCTCAGTCCACTGAGCCACACCAGCCAGGGCTGTAATTAATTTTTTTAATGTTTAAATAAAGAAGTTACAAGGCTCAACAGGCACGGCCGCAGGGAAGCTTGCCCCAGCAGCTGGAACGAGGCGGCAGCAGCCGGCCCCCACGCCCCGCCCCCTCCTTGGTGCAGCTGTGTGCTGGCCCCAGGCTGGCCCTGTGTGGGGCCGGCTGTCCCCTCTCTGACAGCTGCACCCGCCCCCTCAGCCTGCGCGCGGAGTGTGTGTGGGGGAGAAAGAGCGAGGCTGGCAGGCGGTCCTGCAGCAGAGAGCGTGGAGCCCGCCCCCTGCAGCACTGCGGCTGGGACAGAGTAGCCCTGACCCTGGTGCTGATGCCGTGGGTGGGGCCGGAGGGGCCGGCGGGGGGGTCTGGAGGACGTTTGGGGCAGTGTGAGTGCGTGTGTCGGGGCCGACCCGCAGCAAGTCCTGGATCCCGCGACCCCGGCTGCCACCGGAGACCAGACCGGGTGGAGGAGAGGACCCGTCCTGCAGAGCCCTCCCGCCTCACCCCTGCCAGGGCTCCGCTGCCCCCGGCCCCGGGCCCAGACCCGGGTCACAGCTCCCCTCCTCTCAGGCCTGGGTTCTGGGGGGCGGAGTGGGGGCCTCGGACGGAGTCAGGCCCTAGAGGCCAGAGCCGGGGGGGGTGGGGGCTGCGGGCTGCCCACCGACTGCCGTCCCCCCCTCTCCAGGTGGAGAGCAACTTCGGCAAGTGCCACCAGTTCCTCATGCAGGCGTGCGCCTACCTGAGCAGCCCCCACAGGAACCTGAGGCTGACGGCCATGAAGTTCATCGGTAGGTGCAGGCCCGTGGCATTGCCCCCGCCCGGCCCCACCCACGCCCCCGTGGGCCGCCTGCAGGGTGGACTCGCGGTTCCGCCAGCCGGGCAGTGGCCTCCTGCTCACGCCCCCCTCCCCTGGGCAGGGGGCATCCTGCAGGACTACTTCATGAACCTGTGCTGCTGCCTGAAGAGGGGTGACGTCGAGGTCCTCCGGGAACGTGAGCGCGGGGGGGGCCTGCCTCCCCCCGCCCCTCCAGCCAATCCTGCCCCTTCCCCACCGCCCCGCTCCCACGGTGGAGGCTGTGCCGCCGACCCTCGGCCTCTGCTGCAGAGTTCGAGACCCTCAAGGAGCAGGACTCCATCGGCCGCAAGTTCTACCAGGACTTCTTGGAAGACGTCGTCGAACTGTCCCAGCTGGTGGCCCAGTGAGCCGCGGCTCCCAACCCTGCCAGCTGCTTTGTTGTGCCGTGTAACGCTCTATTAAACGTGACGGAGTGCCCGGGCGGGTGGTGCGGCTCCGTGGGCTGAGCGCCGGACTGCGAACCGGAGGTCGCGAGTTTGATTCCCAGTTAGGGCACAGGCCCGAGTTGTGCGAGAGAGGAAACCCACGCATTGATTCTCTCTTTCTCCTTCTCTTCCCCTCTCTGTAAAAATAAATGACCTGGGCTCCCCCTGACCCGAACCCTCCCTCAGGAGCCTGGGAGGCTCCCTGCTCTTGACCTTGACCCTGGCTCTGGCCTTGACGCCCCCTCCCCCAGATCCTGTGATCCCTCCTCCCCAGCCTCAGAATCTCCCCCAGCCGGCCAGGCCTGCGGCAGACTCCCACCCACAGCGCCCATGTGTCGTGGCGGGACCCCAGGACAAACGCACAGGCCACGGCGGTCTCTCAGGGCGCGAGCCCCGCGGCCGCTCTCTCGAGGGGGAGGGCGCGCCGACAACCTGCCGGGACGGGCTTTTATTGCTTTTCTCGCGTCTCACATCAAACGAGGATCTGTTGTTATCCATGGCACAGAATGCTGTTGTCCACATTGTAGGCACAATTAAAGGAATGGAAATAACGTGCGGAAGGGAAGGGCGGCGAGCTGGTCAGCTCCGTCCTCGGGAAAATTCACACGGGTTTTGGAAACGACCTTGAAGACAGACAACACATGTCTACTGTTTCAGACCGGGGCGAGGGCGTCTCAGCAGGAGCAAGCCGTAACAGTCTGGGTGCATTTGCTAGGCCTGGTTCCCACGGGAAACCCCAGTTTGAGGGTCCGGCTCCTGCCCACCGCCTCCCTCCTGCGGGTTTTCCGTACAGGGCTGGGTCACGTGTGCCAGAACAACACAAACCGGTTCCCTACCTGTGCAGGCCCTCGGCCTCCCCTCCTGCGCCCTCCCTCCTTTGTCCCCCCCACCCCGAGTGGAATTTTCTAGATGCACGTCCCCACACCTGTCCCCAGTCTCCTGTCCCAAATCTGGAATGTGGCCCTGAGACCCCCAGGGGTCCGTCCTCGCCCTCCTCCGCCCCACCCCTTGCCCAGCTGGGCGGTGCCCAGGCCTTTCCGGCACAGACCGCACCCTCCCGCCCCGGCCCTGGTGAGGGCCCCCCTGGCCCCCCGAGGCCCCGGCACGTGCTCATCGCCACCTGAATCGGATGGAGGCGTGAAGACGAGGCCCGAGACTCGGCTCTCGCCCTCGCTGGCTGCCACGGGCTCTCGCCGGGGAGAAGCACAGATGCACCTGGAGAGCCACGGGGGGCTCGTGTGGTGGGCTGAGTTGGAGGCCCAGCTGCCACCTCCAGCGGCAGCCTCATGGGGGAGGGCACGTGGGAGCCGGGGCCGGGGCCGGGGGGGCAGAGCCAGGAGCGCAGCTGGGCCGCAGGCGCCCTCAGAATGCAGGCGAGGGCCTGAGGCCGGGGAGCGCGAGGGGGCGGGGGGGGGGCCGGCTGGACGGGCAGGGGCCGGACCTGTGTCTGCCAAGGACACGGGGCCAGTGGGGCTTGCCGGGCAGGAGCGGGGCCTGTCCTTGCCGGTGGCCGGGGACAGGCCCAGAGGTGCAGTGAGGTGCTGGCCACACCGTGCCGCCGGCCAGGGACAGAGGGGGCCAGCGTTGTGCCGTGAGAGAGACCCCTCCGAGGGACTCCCGGGCTAAGCGGCTGGAGGCGGGGGAAACGGGGGCAGAGGGGGAGGGGAGTCACAGAAGCCAAGAACCGCGTGGCCTTCGGACAGAGGGGACGGGCAGACGTGGTGGGGGGTGTCCGTGTCGTCCGTGAGAGAGAGCACCTCGGGGCTGGCGGGGGGGGGGGACGGAAGCCAGCGTGGACGTGTCCCACCCCTGCAGTGCGCAGGCCGGGGGCTCCGAGGGCCCCCACCGACACAGCTGGACCCGAGGGAGGTGACACACGTGTGGTCTCAACGGCTGGCGGGCTCCAGGAACCGCAGGGGAAGTCTCTGCCGGCCTGAAGACAGACAGACAGACAGACAAACCCCCCAAACCGAGGAGCCCGACACTGAGCCGACAGCCAGAATGCCGAGGGGAGAGCAACGGGAACACCCAGGGTCCCCGGGGCTGATGACGGAGCTGCAGCTGCGTCTGGGGTCGGGGTCGGGGTCAGTCGTGGGGCCGGGGCTGGGCAGCGGGCCTGAGCGGGGCACAGGGAGAGTGGACAGGCCCCTCTGCCCGCCGCCCCCCGCTTCTCCAGTGGCCTCTGTCTGCAGCACCCTGTGGCCTGTCCCCGGAGGAGTGGTCTCACCTCTGTCCCCTGGACGGCCCACGGTCCCCGTGGGACCACGCACCCCAAACTGCAATTCTCTGATGGTTCCAGATAAACCCATTTGCTGGAAAAATCTCTAGCTGTCTATTGGTTTAAGGTCACCAGGCAAGAGTGGGCTAAAAATAAGTATTTTAATGTCATTACTGTAAAAGACGGAGAAAGGGTTTTTTAAAGCCGCCGTAGAAACGGCACACACACGCGAGGCTCCCAGGGGGACGACGGAGAGGCGAGGCCACGGCTGTTCCTGAGGACCCCGCGCCACCGGAACCCGGGGCTCTCCGGCTGGAGTCCGGACGCCCCACTCCCCGCCGCTGCCCGAGCCCCGCCTGGAGCCTGGAGACAGACCCATGGAAGGGCTGTGTCGCGGAGGCTGGTCAGGGCTCAGACGGATGTCAAACAAGACAGACCGAGTCGACCTGAAACCTGCTCGCTCTCAGGAGAGAGAGAGGGTCGCCTCACCGGCGAAAGGGCCAGCTCGCTGGGGCGGGGGGGAGGGTTCTAAGCTCGTGCCCCGTGTGAGGAGGGGCAGAAACACGGGGAGCGAAGTGAGATGGAGTCACAGGGAGGAAATGTGCCACCGTCCCGGAGGATCGCATTGTGCCCTTTTCAACGGGGCCACCACGCAACCCAAGACACGGGGGTTCCAGCGACGACGCGGACAGGCCCCGTCTGCCGGCCGCCGGGGGGCCGTGTGCTCAGCGGCTGGCAGACGCACGGAGCGGGTGGCAGATCCGCTCCGTTCGGAGCGGCGGAGGGGTCCCAGCCCAGACTCGCCCCGCCACCGCGCCGTCCTCAGACGGGGGGGCGGGAGGGGGGGGCTCAGAGAAGGTGGGTTCCAGCGTTCCACGTGGGGCGTCCGGAGTTTCGGCATCTCTGGGCCGCCCTGGGAGCAGAAGTGGTCTCGGGCCACGGAGTAAATACACACACACACTGAGGGAAACTGATGAGCAAAAAAAAAAGGTTTTAAGTGGATCTGCGGTTTGTGTGGGGCCGGGATAGCCACCCTGGGCTGCGTGCGGCCCGTGGCAGTGGGTCGGACGCCCCCGGTACTGCGTCTAAAACAAAATGTCATGCAGTCCAAGAAAGCCGTCATAATGGACATGTGAAAACCACGAACACGGAATGACCATGACAGTAACACATATGGACCCCCCCCCCCCCGCTGCCTGGCGCGGCAGCAGCACCCCAGGGAAATGCAGAGGCCGAGAGGAGGCAGGTTCAGCGTGCAGCTTAGGCGCTGATTTTGCCCACACCCCCCCCACCCCCCCAAAGGAAGGAAGGAGAGGAGCAGGAGTGAGTGGGAGAGAAGACAGACGTCCCCTTGGGTCAAAGCCAGAAGAGCGTTCTCCACAGCGGAGGACAAGGTGAACCAGAGGACGAGAGAAGGTGCAATTCGGGCGAGGGAGGAGCAGCGAGAGGGCACCCACTGCAGCGCGGGCAGCGGGGTCCCCGCATGTTGGAGCGACTCAGGAAGACAGATTTCCTGGCCGAGGAAGTCCGGCCTGCCTGTGGGGGAAGGGCCGGGCCCCGGGGCGGGGGCGGGGGGAGCGGGAGAGCCCGCCGGCCCCTCCAGGAGGACCAGAGGCGGAGACCTGTGTCAGGGCCTGGCCTGGCCTGGGCGCAGGCGGGCTGGACAGCGGCTGGCCCTGAGGACAGCCCAGGCCCAGACAGTCCCTACGGGGGGGTGTCTTCTCGTCTCCAGCACTGAAGTGGGAACGGCTGCTTTTCTGACGGCTCCAGCCCTGGCAAACCCTCTGGGCCCCTGCGGTGACTGTCCAGTGTGCGGCGGCCGCGGCCCGCACGCCTGGGTTCAAAGCCCACCCCCGGCTCCTCTCGGAGACTCTGCCAGTCACCGCCTCTCTGTGCCTCAGTTTCCCCCTCCAAGAGGGGGTGGCAGTGCTAGCAGCCGCCCTGTCGGGGCGTGGGGAGCTCACTGTAGATGCCTGCCACCACCACCCCCGCCCCCACCCTTCACCCGCTCTGGGAGCCTCGGCCAGGAGCCCTCCTGCCCGCCGGCACCGTCGCTGCAAGCCTGACGCACGCAGGAGGGCGGCACCCAGGGGCCACGGAGCCCTACGGGGCCGGTGGGACCGGACTGAGGCCTCAGCGTCCAGAGCAGCCCGCTGCCCGTGGCCCGCATGCCCTCATCCCAGCCTGGACGCCAGCCTCGCCTCCACCCTGCCCTCTGTCCCCTCCCCCAGGGCGGACCACGTCCCCCGGCGCACACCTGGAGGCGGGGGCAGGTGGTCTGTGGACCCGTGTGGATGCCTGTCCTGAGGGGGACTGGACCCCCAGCCAGGCCTGGGGCCAGACACGGTGACCCACCGGGAGGGGCAGGGCCGGGAACTGAGGGTCTCTAGGACCCTCAGCCCCGCATCTCCCCCCCCCCGCAGACTCGCTGGTGACCTGGGGTGGGCCAGAGCCCTCTCTGGGCCCCAGAACCGCCTGCGTTTCCTCAGGGGCGGGGCCGAAAGCAGAGTGCCCCCTTCCAGCCAGCAGGGAGGCCCCCACCGGCACCCTGCCTGTGCCCTTGTCCCCTGCTCCAGCTGGGCACGCGCGCCGACAGCTGGCACCCAGGCAGCCCACCTGGGCGCCCACCTCCAGGCTCAGCCCAGCTCCCTCCTCCGGGAAGCCTGGCGGGGTTACTGCAGGGAGCACACCCCCACTCTGGTTTGCTGCCAGCCCTCAGGGCGACACTGCCGGCCAGGGTCTCCCCTCCCGCCAGGGAGGCCGCCCGCAGCTCCCCCACCCTTCCTCTTCCCCGACCTGGCGTCCCGGCCCGCACCCTCACCCACGCCACAGCCTGCCAGCTGCTCCCCTCGGAGGACGGGGTCCGGAGCCAGGAGACGGTCTGGGAGGGCAGAGGCAGGGCTGGGGCTGGTGGAGGAGGCCAGCGAGGGCACAGGTCCCCAGAGGTCACAGGCAGCCCGGCAGTCCCAGAACCCCTGCCTCCAGGCCACCCCCACCCACCATCTGCCTCCCAAGGAAGTGCTGGTGATGGAGAGGAGGGGGGAGCGGCGCTGCCTCCCGCCTCCCGACCCCCCCCAGGCGGCGGCGGGGTGCAGACGGTGTTCCCGGAGCCATATGGAGCCCAGCAACACCTCCTCCGCCTTCCCGGATGGCCTGCCCCGCCCCCAGGGGGGGTCCCTGCTCGCCGGGAGGCCAGGCCTGGGGTGCAGGAGAGGGCACGCAAGAAGCCCACCCTGCCTTCCTGAGCAGGCCCTGCCCCCACGTTCCGGGGGCCTGGGGAAGGGTCTGAACTTGTCCTAAGATGCCTCGTGTTCGCTCATACGAGTTTCTAGGCTAGTGAATCTCAGGTCCCATAATTCTGGGGCCGCAGGGGCGCTTTGTCCGGGCCCCACTGTCCCCCGGGGGGCTCTGGGCACCTAGCCCAAGCCTGACTCACCAGGCTCTGCCCTGCCCCGGGCCCAGGGCCCTGGGCGGGGGGGGGGCGCAGGAGGCCCCGGGAGGGGTGGCTCCTCGGCCACGGCCACGGGGCGGCTGGCAGAGCAGCCGGAGGGGCCGGCTCCTCCTCCCCTCCAGGCTCCCTGGCTTCCGGGCCTGCCCGGACCTTATTTGGAGCCGGTGCCGCTCCGGGGCGGTGACTGGCACGTTCACCCACTGTTCCCAGAGGCCCGCCCTCCCGGTTATTTTTAGGGTCTGAAGACGTGCTGGGGGGGGCCTGCCGCTCCCCACACCTGGAGACGTACGGAGTCGCAGGCTCCTGGCCCCGGAGGGGTCCCCGTGCCCCCGGCCTGCTCCCGCAGGGGGACCCTGAGCCCCCGTTTGGGGGCAGCGCTGGGCAGGGCCTTGGCGCCCTCCGCAGAACCGGGCCTCCCGCCAGGACGCCGGCAGGCAGAGGGCGGCCGGGCCCGGGCTCCGCCCATCAGGGCCTGCTGCCCCCTCCCAGGGCAGGGGGTGGCCGAGGGGAGGGTGGCCGCGACAGGGCCCCAGGCACAGCTCTGGTTTCAGGAGGTCACGGTGAGCTGGGGCTGCGGAGGGTAGGGCTGGGAAGGGCACTGCCAGCAACAGAAGGTTCTGGAACAAGTCATTCTGGAGCACAAAACGCACCGGATCTGCCGCTTTCTGGGGACAAGCCGGTGTGGGAAGCAGGGCCTGGGCAGGCGGTGGGAGCCTGCAGGGTCTGTCCAGGGGGAGCCAGCAGGGCTGGGGTGTCCCCTGGCGGGGGGACCTAGCAGCCAAACGGGCACTGCTAGGGGAGCGGTCCACCCTCCGGCGGAGGGAAGGGCACAGAGGCCTGAGGACAGAGCCTGCTGGCTCCTGTCAGGCGCCTGGCGGGCAGCCCGCGGGGAGGGGGGGGAGGCCGGAGGCGGTGCTCCCGACAGCAGCCGCAGGACGGCCAGCAGGTGCGAAGGCTGCCCCAGAAAGAGCCTCCGCCCACCTGGAGGCGGGGCCGCTCCCGGGGGCGGGCCCCGGGGACTTCCTGGGCCTCCCTACCCGCCCCCACCTGCACCGTTTGCACCAGTGATCAGGGGAGTGAGCGGGTGGCAGCCAGGGGAGGAGGAGCGGCTCCGGGTCTCAGGACCGTGGGTGCTGGCGGAAGGCACGGTCCTGTCCACACCCCCCAGGGACTGGGACACCAGTCATCATCCGCCTGCGTCTTCCCTTCCTTCCACCCGTCCGTCTGTCCATCCATCCATCGTCCATACATCCGTCCATCGAGGCATCCGTCCATCCTCCGGTGCCCCCCACCTGTGGGTGGGAGGGACAGGGCACTGATCTGGGGAGAGCCTCGTTTCCAACCCAGAGCACCTCACCAGCAACGCAGACTGTAGTGGCTGCCATGGTGGGCATCCCGGCACCCAAACCAATCCCCACCACCCCCACCGCCGCCATCTCCAGCTCTGTCACCACCATCACCACCACCACCACCACCACCACCATCACCACCATCACCACCATCACCACCACCACCACCACCACCACCACCACCACCACCATCACCACCACCACCACCACCACCACCACCACCACCACCATCACCACCACCACCACCATCACCACCACCACCACCACCATCACCACCACCACCACCACCACCACCACCATCACCACCACCACCACCACCATCACCATCACCACCAGGATCTCTAGCTTCAGCTCCAGCTCCATCCGCAAAGCTGTCACCACTACCCCTGGCGTCCATCTTCCTGCCCGGCACGGTGACACCACCACCCTCTGCCCCATGCCTCTCCCCAGGGCATGGTGCTGCTGCTGGTGGCACCAGAAGGTGGTCTTAGCTTCAGTGGCTACAGGGTGCCGAGGAGATGGCAGCCTGTGAGTTGTACAAAGATGCCGAGGCGATTAAGGGGACACAGGTCCGGGACGATCTCTCTGGCGGCCTGGCCAGCTCCGGAAAGGAGGGGCTTCGGTGGGGGGTGGGCAGAGGGCCGGCCTGAGCTCTGAGCACCAAATGGCCCCCGGGCCGGCGCCCTGCTGGGAACTGGGTGCCCCAGGCGGCGGTGGAGGGCATACGCAGGCAGGGCTCAGGGCGCTGGTGGGTCCTGTGGGAACCTCCCTGGCAGGCTTCCTGCGCTGGGGGCCAGGGAGGGGACAACCATTTCTGCAACTAGTCACTGCGTGAGGTGGTCACGGAGCTGGGAGCAGAGGGGCGCCTGGGGCCCAGACAGAGTGAGGGGTGTGGACTCTGCCGGAAAGGCACAGCCTTCTTGGAGGGAGAGACGGTGGTGGAGGATCGAGGGAAAACTGAAGTCCGGTCGCAGGCTGCCCCCGGCGCTGGTCACGCCATCAGCTCTGACCCTGGTCACACGCTGGGCCCCGACACCAGTGGCTCCCAGTCCGGGTCACTTCCCTTACATGCAGAGTGTGTGGCTTGGGTCCGGATTGTTCGGGTTGGGTTTTTGTTTTGTTTTTCCAGTTTTTCTGTTGCAGGGGGAACCGGGCGTGAGCAGGACAGGGGAGGTCAGGGATCTGGCTGCCCCCGCGGAAGCTCTGGCTGCGGTAAGGGAGGGGGCCGGGGGGAGGAAGCCCGCACCGCCTGGGTGGAGAGCTGGCACGGCGGGAGTGTGAGTCTGCAGGTCCGGGGCGGGACGGGGGGCGCTCAGTGGCTCAGAGGCACCAGAACCGCTCAGCGCGGCCAGACTTGCGGCCAGTCTCGGCTTTCTGCCGCTTCCAGAATGGTGGCCCAACGCGCGCCCGCGCCCGCGCCCGCGCCCGCGCCTTCGCTCTCGCGGTCTCGGAGCGCCCCCTGCTGCGGCTGCAGGGCTCTGCACCGGCTCCTCCGGGCTGCCGCAGCGCCGCCCCCCCTCCGCCCGTCCCCCCTCCGCCCGTCGCCCCGCCCTCTCTGTCATCCGCGCACACAGGGTGTTGCCCGCAGTCACAGCGGCCAGCCTTCTCAGGAGGCAGCGCCCACCCCGTCCCAGCTGCACCTGCTGGCGAAAACCCCGGGGTGGGGTGTCGCAGGCGAACCCCGGATGGGGAGTGACGAGGGACGGGCAGGTCACCGTGGGCAGCCCAGGCCAGGCGGCCCCCCTTTCGGCTTGTCCTCACTGTTTCCATTTTGAGTGACTGGGTGTCGGCCCGTAATCTCCAGGCACTGCACACCCCCAAACGGCCCACCTGCACCCCCCTCTCGGAGCTGGAGCCTCTGTCCACTGCCTCGGGCTTCCTGAGGCTTGGGCCCCCCACCCCGTGGGGTACAGGGGCCCTCCCGGGGGTGGGGGCCTGGCCAACCATCCCCATCCCGTCCTGCTCCCCAGCTGGGCTCCCAACGGAGGCTTAGGCTGCCCCCTGCTGGGAGCACGGAGAAGCGGCAGGACCAGCGAGCGCTTCTGCTCCCAGGGTGCCCTTCCTCAGAAGGTGGGTGGGGGCCACGCGGTGTGAGCCGACATGGGACCAGGTAAAGGACCGGGCGGGCCAGGAAGGGGCCCGGTGCACACCCTGCCCCGGGTGTGGGGGGAGGCTGTGGGGACAGCTGGGGGGGCCCACCTTCGTCCCTCACACCTGCCTCTTCGACAGTGGTGTCCCGGGACCCCGGAAGGCGGCCCCACGTCCAGTGTGCCCTGGCCCTGCCCCAGGACCGAGGGGCAGGTGGGTGGGGCGGGGGATGCAGAGGAGGGCAGGGGTCCTGGAGGAGATGGCGGGCCCCCTCAGGCCAGCAGGAAAGAGGGGGCAGCCCAGGGCTCCGGCCTCCCTCCCTGAGTCTCCCACTCCGCCGCCCTCCCTGTCCCAGGTTGTCCCCCCCTGCGATGACTCGGGCCCCGGGGAGTCCTGGAGTCTGAGGGGAGGTGGCGGTCCAGGGGCCCCCATTGTCCTGGGCTCCCCACCAGGCCCCCCCCCACCCCGGCCCTCCGGGAGATGGGCAAGCCGCCTGGGGCCATGGCCCTCGAAGCAGGCCTCCGACACCGGAGCAGGGCACAGGGGGTGGCGAGGCCCAGGTGCCAGCCAGGCCTCCCCAGCCTCTCTGCCAGGTGGAGGGGGCGAGGCTGGCGGGCCGAGTCCACCCTCAGCCTCAGCCTCAGCCTCAGCCTCAGCGGCGGGGCCCAGGCCTGCGCGCTGCCCAGAGGGAGCCTCGGAGAACAGGCGTGGGTTTTTAATTCTTTTTATTGAAGAAAAGAAAAGGAGAGAAAAAATAGATTCCCCACCCCTGCTTCGTCCCGGAGTGGGCCTCTGGGCCTGCCACTGGGGGCAGGCGGGAGAGAGGGCTGTGCCCCCTGCCTGGGTGGAGGCGGCCCGGGCCCGGGGGGTGGGGGCTGGCTGCTTTCCGAGGAAGGGGTGTCTAAAAAACGGAGCCGGGCCGGCCGGGCCAAGCAGGCTGGTCCTCTGCTGCAGCGGCTCGGGCGGGCGTCCCGGGGGTGCTGGCTGCACCCAGCCTGGCCACTGTCCGCGGCCGCCCGTCCAACCGCCGGGGCTGGGTCCGAGGAGGGCAGAGTCTGAGGCGCCTTCCGGCCTCTGGAGCCCTGTGCCCCTGGGGCTGCCACCTCCTGTCCCGTCTGGCTCTGGTCCCAGCACTGCGGGCCTCCGCCCGGCCGCCGTCCGAGTGCCCTGAGGCCGGGGCGCGGGCCTGGCCCACCGCCCTCGAGTGCGCCGGCGCCCGTCCTGCGGCAGGAGCGGGCGGAGCGGCATCCCTCCTCCGTGCCCGGTGCGTGGCCGCCGCCCGCCCGCTCAGACCTCGGTCTGGAGGTCAATGATGTCCTGGCCCACCAGCGGGATGGTGGCGCCCGACTTCTCCCACTCCACGCTCCGCAGCTCCAGGGGCGAGGGAGGCAGCGGCTCCAGCTCCTTCTTCACCCACGCGGGCGGCCCGTGGCCTTTCCGGAGGCTCTCCCAGGGCCGCTTGTTGGGCGTCTGCTGCTTTTCTGGCTGCTGGCCAGCGGCGGCCGGAGAGGGGGACGGCCGGGGCCGGAGAAAAGAGTGGAGAGGGGAGTGAGGCCAGAGCGGTGCGGGCGGGCGCGCGGGTGCGGAGCTCTTCCCAGACTGCACCAGGGCGGCGGCGGCGGCCGCGGGGTCAGGCTCTGGGGGGACCTGCAGGGAAGGGCAGCTGGAGGCCCCAGGCCGCCCCCCACCCTTCCAGACGGGCCCCCGCCCCTCCTGGGCCCCTGCAAGGTTGGCTGAATAAAGGGATGAATGGATGCGGTCCGAAGAAGGCGGGAAGAGGCAGTCTGGACTGAGGGTTCCTCCGCGGCTGGCCCGCCCCGCGCCCCCAGCCCCGCCCCGCGCTCGCCCGCAGCCCCGCCCCACCCCGCCTCCACAGCCCCGCCCCCAGCCCCGCCCCGCGCCCCCAGCCCCGCCCCGCCCCAGACCTTGCTCTCTGGACCCGGCACCTCCTTGTCCTTCTCCGCGTGCTGCAGTTTGCGGTTCAGGTCCTGGAACATGTCCTGGTGCCGCTTCCGCGTGTGCATGATTTTCTGCGGGGGAGGAGGGCGGGCGGGGGTCCTGAGCTGCAGGGGGCTGCCCTGGCCTGTGCTCTGCCCGCCTGTGGGCTCTCGCTCCTGCCGACCAGGCCTCCCAGGTCGGGGCAGGGTCCTCCTCCCCAGGCCTCGCCTTGCCTGCCGGGCCCGCCTGAGCTGCCGGGCCAGAGGCTCGGAACACACCTGGGCCCAGGTGTTGGGGGGAAGGGACCCAGGGACCCACCTCGAAGTCCAGTTCTGCATACCGCGATTTCCGCCTCTGTGGGGAGAAGGGTTCGTGTGCACTCGGAACCTGCTCCCTAAGATCTCCCCGACCACAAGTCCTGGCCTCTCCTTGCCTGCAGGCAGGGTAGCGGGGACCCCCCCCCACGCCACGCCTGCACTGGGGGCGCTGGACCTGACTGCCCCCACCCCTCCAGCCTCTGAGCCCATGACCTACAGGCTGAGCAGGGCGTGGGGTCAACTCCAGGTTTCGGTAGGTCTAGAGAGTGACCGCCCAACCACAGAGGGGAGGGGCTTGGCCCCAGCAGGTTCAAGTGCAGCGGGGGTCCTGGAGCCCCTTGCAGTGGGCGAGACCACCCTCGGGGGACCACATCCCGAGGGCCCAGCAGGGCCAGGGCACGTGGGAACAGCAGGTGGCACCCCCTCTGGGCGGAGCGAGGACACCTCCATCCTAGGCCAGGCCAACGGGACTCTCGGCTGGTGAGGTTGGGGGGGGGTGCTGGCCTCCCTGACTTTGGCTGCCCGCCCAAACCTGAGGTGCCTGGGGTGTGCACCCCTCCTTTGCCAGCGGGGGACCCCAGCGCCCCGCTCCCCGCCCCGGGTGGGGCCCTCACCTCCAGGGAGCTCACGGACAAGGTGGAGACATTCTCGTTCTTGGTCCCGGTTCCTGTGCTCGGCCCCGGGTGGGCGGCGGGCTCCCTGGGCTCCCCCAGGCTGGGGGGCGCTGGCTCCAGGGTGGGCGGCGGGGGCAGAGGCTGCTGGGGGGGCGGCGGGGGCGGGGGCGGCGGGGGCTGGGAGGGGCGCCTCCGGGGGCTGGCGGGAGGGCGGGCTGCGGGCGGGCGGCCCGGCCTCGGGCGCCATGTTGAGGTGGATGAGGCGGGTCTGGGGCATCTGGTCGATGTGGATGCTGTACTTGGGCTCCTCCTGGGGCTTGGGCCGCAGCGTGGCCGTGGCCGTGGGCAGGATCACGTAGCTCGTGTCCAAGGCCTTCTCCTGCGCCCGGCTCAGCTCCGAGTCCAGCTTCTTGAAGATGTCCCCGTCGCCCACGAAGGAGGACTTGGGCGCGCGGCTCTTCTTGAGGGTCAGCGAGTGGTTGGGGAAGTCGGGCAGGGGCCCGCCCGGGCAGCGGGGGGAGCCGTGCGCGTGCAGCTTGGACACGCTGGCCGGCAGGCTGTTGAAGTTGGGGGGCGGCACCTTGGCGTGGGCCAGCTTCAGCTTCTCCTCCTCGGCCAGCGACGGCCGCTTGAGCGTGCCCGTGATGGTGGCCGTGCGGCAGGCCGCGATGTCCTTGTTCAGCACTGGGGGGCAGGAGAGGGGTCAGAGCGGCCTGGCCAGGGCCCCCCCTGGATGCAACCCCCCCAACACACACACACGGGGGGCACTGCAGCCGCCGGGGTCCCTTTGTGCTTTCACGCGAGGCTGGGACACAGGGTGCCGCACCGGAGGACAGACGACCGCCGCCCACACACTGCCCTTCCAGAAGCTGGCCGGCCTCCCGTGGCCCCGAGGTGACCCCCAGGTGCTGTCAGGAGTCTCGGGGACACAGCTTCTCGACGTGGGGAGGACGGCCTGCTCCTGGGGGCCCAGCCGAGGTCTCTCCTGTTCAGCTGCAGAGGCACCGGGCTGCAGTGACCTCTGACCTGGGCGCCAGCACCCCACCACTCACCTGGAGTTCGGCTGGGGCAGGACCTCGGAGAGCCTGGAGCCGCCAGGTTTGGCCGCTCACCCAGCGCCACTCAGGGCCCCTCCCCGGGGAGCCTGCTGCCCGGGCGGCCCGGCTCCCACACCGCACCTCTGCGCACCTCTGCCCACCCCCAGGACCAGCGCTCGCCCGCCGCTCCCTGCGTCCAGTCTCACCAGCGCACAGCGGCCCAGCGGCCCAGACCTCCAGTCACTTGCCCGCTACGGGGCGGAGCCTCTCAGGCAGACACCCCCCCCCGCCTCTCCCCCACACTCGGCCCCCAGCACCCCCTGCTCCCTTGCCCACAGCTCTCAGCTCCACTGCACGGGGTCCCACAGGGGACCATCTCTGCCAGACCCCTGTGCCCCCACTGGGCTAAGGGCCCCACACCTGTGGCCTCCCTGCCCACGCAGACTGAGTGTCAAGCCCCACGGACCTGGCCAAGCGCGTCCTGTGCCCTCGGCAGCAGCCCGGGCTGCATGCAGGGCCCGGCCCCTTGCCGGTGCCTGCCCATGCCGCGTCTGCTCCCCGCGCTCAGAGCCTGGCTGTGTTCGTGAAACTTCCTCCTAGCGATCCCCAGACCCACAGCCACCAGCTACCCGTTGTTCCTGAGGCGCGGGCCAGTGCCGCCCACACGAGGTGGGGCCAAGTCCCCCAAAGTCCCCAGGTCTTCAGGCTGCTTCCCGGGGAGACTGGCTAGATAACATGACACTAAGAGGGAGGTGGCTCCAGCTCCTGTTCAGCCCAACCTACGGATCACCTCCTCCAGGAAGCCCTCCCGGATCCACCTGGCAGCAGCTGGTGCTCCCCACCCGGGGCTGTCCCAGCCGGTCCCCTGGGTTGTCTGTAGAGAAGTTTTCCTCAAACACCTGACGGACTAGAGGGAGGGCGGCCCCCCAGAAAGACTGCCTGTCACTTCCCCAGACCCTCGGCTCACAGAACGATGGCCCGGGAGGAGCTTCCTTCATTGGGCAATTAATCCCCTTCCTGCCCTTGCTTCCAGGAAGCTCAGCGGTGAGTCCTTCCACCTGCTCTCCTCCCGCCCCCACTGCTGTGCCCCCCCCCCCGATGAGAATCCGCCTCGCCCTCCTCGACCGTCAGACTGACCACGGGGGGATGGGGGCAACACAGAACACGGGCCCCCGAGGGAGGGCAGACGGGGTGGGTGATGGAGGGGGGGGGGCGGCGGGGTGCGGGGCGGAGCCGGCCCAGCCTCACTGCCCTGCGAGGGGCGGGGGGAGGCTGAAGACCAGCAGCGTCCGTGGGTGTGGAGGGCGGAGGCACAGCGGGGACAGGGGGGGCAGGCAGGGCCCCAGGAGGTCCGGTGCAGGCTGCGGACGCCACCAGCACAGGTGTCCCGGGCACCAGGGACCCTGCCCGCCCGCAGCCCCAGGGGTGTGGCTGGGCTGGGAGACCCCCGCCCCCTCCCCCCTCCCCCCCACCCCCCGCCGTCTCCCTGCTCAGGGCTCACAGGGCAGCGGCCCCTCCGCCAGGGTGGGCTGTGGGAGGCAGGGGTCGGATGAGGACAGACAGATGAGCAGACAGATGTACAAAGAACAGAGAAAAAGCAAGTGCGCCCGGGCGAGGGCCGCCGTCGCTCTCACCTGGCAGGCGCTCACCTGATCTACAGGCCAGGTCCACATCCTTCTCGAAGTCCGTCTGCAAGACAGAGACGGGCGCGGTGAGGCCCTCGGCCGGGGGCGGGCGGGGTGCTGCCCGCACGCCGCGGTGCCTGAGGCCGGTGGGGAGGGCCACGCCGGGGCTGCGGCCACGCCTGGGAGGGGCCAGGGGCCATGCCTGTCTGGTGCGTGTGCACACTCCGCACACTCAGAGGCGCCCGTGTGCTGACGTGTCCGCACGAAGTGAGCTCAAGGGCGGCCATGCCTTCCATGCTCTTGCCCGTGTGTGCACGCACACACGTGTGCACATGAGCATGCACACACATTGCACACATGCATGCACGCACATTGTGCACATGCCTGTCTGTGTGTGTGTGCACCACACGTGTATGCGTGAGTGTGTGCACACATGCAGGAGCCTGTGCACGTTTGCATTTGCATGTGCATGCAAGTGCATGCACACATGTGCAGGCCTTTGCACCACTTGCGTGTGTGCAGATGCATGCGTGTGCGTGCACACGTGAGCACGTTCTCTCTCCAGGGCACTCGTCCGTGGGTCAGCTGGGAAGTGGGAAGCCGGTCCCACCGCAGCTCACTCCTGTCCTTGCTCCCCGGCCTGCCTCCCCTTCCCCCTTTCCCGGGGCCTCCAGTTAAGAGCCCCTCTGTGGGCCCTCCCACCCCCCCACGGGGGCACAGAGGCCCCACACGGGAGCCCCCTGCTGCCCAGGCCACCGCCTGCCGAGCAGCGGGGCGTGGAGACCTGCTCCACATCACCCCTTCAGCCCTCGAGACGGCCCGGGGGGTGAGGGCGGGGAGGCCGGCCAGCCAGGGAGGCAGAGCAGGGTGGCAACACGGACGTCCAGGGCCCAGGCGGAACCACAAGCAGTGGCCGTGGTCTCTGCCGCATGCAGCACCGGCTCCAGCCTGGGGACCCGGCTGGGCTACGCCGAGTCTGTGTGCGGCCTCCTCCGGGGCGGCTGGCCCCAGGGAACAGCCGGGCCCTGCATCTCAAACCTGGAGGTGCCTTTAGCAGGAGGACCACAGAGCCTGAGGTCGGAGGTCAGGCCAGGAGCAGCGTCAGGGGGCCGGGACCTGGCCTCCTCCACCTCGGGCCCCCCTGGCCCCAAAGAACGGCAGCAGCCTGTCCCAGGCTGTCGCCGGCATCTGCCCAGCCCCTGCCTGGGACCCCACGGACCACTGTGGCGTGGCGAGGCACCCCAAAGACCCACTGGGTGCCTGCCACCTGCTGGCTCACTGCTCGCAGGGGCACCCGGCGGGCAGCGGCCTCAGAACATCAGTGCGGAGGAGGGGTCCCTGCGGCACTGCCGGCGCTGGAGCAGGCGCTGTGATGGGGACTCGGGGGGTGCTCCCCGGGGAAGGTGGCCTCTCGGCACAGACCTGCGGGCGGGGCACCTGGGGCTGTGGGGGCCCGAGGGGCAGCCAGAGAGGACAGGAGGTGAAGCAAGGGCGGGGACACCGTGGCTGTGTCCGACCTAGGACGCTGCTGCTGCTGCCAGCCCCACCCAGGCTCTCGTCCACTCTGCCTGCCCATCCCCCAAACCCCGGACCAGGGGAGTGGCCCCGGGAGCCTCAGTCTCCCTCCAGCCTCAGACCGGGCTCCGAGCGCCTTGAGACGGGGCCCCGGGGCCTGGCGGGCGCGGAGGCAGCCTGCGCCCCGCCCCAAGCCCTACCATGAGCTGGGCGTGGCCGTTCTGGAAGGAGCCCCCCGAGTCCCCGTTGCCCTCCTCCTGGCGGTCCACTACTCGGCACTTCACGGCGTCCTGGACCTGGGGGACAGAGCACAGGCGGTTGGTGACACCCCTGCCCCTGCCCGTCGGGGCGGCCCTGGCTGCGGAGCAGGTGCGGGGCTGGGGGGCAGGCTGGTCCACCGAGGCCCAGCAGCTCCTCGGAGAGTCTCCGCCCCTCACGGCGAGGACCCCGCAACGCTGGTCCCCGGGTGGGAGCCACAGGCCCTCCTCGGGCCGAGGAGGGTCACCTGGTGCCCCGCCTGCCCTCTGCCACCACAACCTCCGCTCCCCAGACTGTCCGGACCCTCACTGGCTCGGGCAACGCCCACCCGGGTGGCCCCAAGTGTCCTGGGTGGGGCCACCCACGGGTCGGTGTGAGGACCAGCCGCACGCGCCGTCCACGGGGAGGTCACCCACTAGGGCCAGGGGCTCTTCAGAAGGCGGCAGCCAGGTGGCCCTTCCAGATTCACCTTCTACCCGTTTTCCTGCGTCCTCCCCTCCTCGGCAGGCCACGGCCTCGGTCCGCGCGCGCCCGTCCGCAATCCCCGTGAGCGCTTTCTGCCCCCAGAGGCCCCTTTCTGTGGCCCGCGGTTGCTGTTTCACGGCAGCCGGGCCGTCGAGGGCCACAGCACGGCCTCAGCGCCTGGCCAGCACACGGCCGCCTGGGCCAGACCCCAGAGGCGGCTGCCGTCTCCAGAAGGGGGTCACGAGGCCACAGGTGTGAGCCAATCGGGGGCCGGAACGTGGCCCCCACGGGCGCTTCCCAGGACATCATGACACGTCTTTCCCCTGGGTCGTCTCCGGGGCCCACGGCAGGGCCTGTGGCCTTTCGGTGGCAGGCTGTCCTCGGGTCCTTCGCGGTGGGGGCCCCTCTGGTGGCGGAAACTTTGGGTCTGCACCCTCCTGCCTTTCCCCGTGGCCAGAGCCCCTCCCCAGGAGGTGTGAGCCTGGTACAGCGGGGCGGGGGGTGGTCCTCGGCCGGCGGGGTGACCACGGTCAGTATGCGTCTTTCTCCTGATACGTTCTCAGGACGGCATCCGTACCCGCAGTGGCGCAGGCACCCCCAGGCCTGCGTGTGCACCCTGGACGGGGCAGCTCCTGGCAGGGGCCCGGTGGGGGCACTGCTGCCCACTCAGGGGGAGCTGAAGCTGCTCCCTAAATGGACGGAGAGTCAGCAGCCCCACTCCGGCCTTCCCCTGGGGCCCAGGGGGCCCCACGCCAGAGCTCGCTGGGCCCCCGGGGTGTGAGCCTGCCGCCCTGGCCTCCGGCTGCGGCTGCACGCTGCCCCCCGGCCTCCTCTCCTGTCCTCCGCGTCCTTCTGGATCGGTGGGCTTTGACGCACCCCTCATCCCTCTGCCACGTTCCGGAAGGTTCCAGGGGACGTGGAATCTACCCGCCCACTCCCGCCCCCGCGGCCCGTGGACGTCCTGGCGCTGGGACTTCGTGCCCTGCCCGTCGGCGGCCCCCGCGTGACCCTGCACTCGGCCCCGCTGCTCTCCGAGTGACCCCGGGGCAGCACCAAGTCCGTGGACGTCAAGAGGCACGTTTTTTCACGTCTGGGCCCCTCCGGGACTGGGGGCGACACCCTAGTCTCTGCCGCCTGCCAGGTGGCAGCGGAGGTAGCCGGGGGAGAGCCTCGTCCGGCTCCCTCTGGAGAGGTCCGGACACGCCAGAGCAGGGGTCTCGGCCGCCTCTCCGGTGGCTCCCGTGGGCCCCCCACCCCGCACCCCGTCGGGGCCGGCAGGCGGCACAGGGCCGTCTGGGTGGGTGCCCCGCGGCCCGGGGCCCCCGCAGGCGCCCGGGCGGCGCCCACCTCTCTGCGCAGGATGCAGTGCACCATGACTATGACGAAGCCCTCCAGCGAGTCGAAGACGGCGAAGAGGATCTGGAAGAGGGCGGAGCGGCGGTCGGTGACGGCGAGCACGGCCGACATCCAGGTCAGCGCCAGCAGCGGCAGCACCACGCAGGAGCTCCACAGCGAGGCCCTGCGGACGGGGCCGCGTCAGGGCTGCCCGGCCCCCCGCAGCCCCAGCTCCCCCGCCCCCTAGGGGCCTCCCGCGCCCCGGCTGTCTCCCCTCTGCCGGGGTGCTCCGCCCCACCCCGAGCAGCCCGGGTCCCAGCAGCAGCAGCAGCGATGGCCCCTCGGGGAGCTGGGGACTCGGGAGGTCGCACCCCAGCGAGGGAGGGGGCCCTCTGGGGCACCCAAGGTCCTGGCTGTCCGGGAGGCTGCAGGGAGGGGAGGGAGCTCCCGGGGTTCCAGCTCCCAGAGCCCCACACAGCCCCCAGGCCCCCAGTCAGGGGTCCAAGGTCGGAAGAGCAAGATGGCCACAGGGTGGAGGGCATGGCCAGGCCTCCGGGCTCTGGACGGGGGAGGGAGGGAGGGAGACAGAGAGGAGAGGGTGTGGGGGGAGGCGACAGGACAGACACAGCCAGGCAGGCAGGGGACCAGGGCAGAGGCCGAGGGGAACAGAGACTGACAAGCGCTTCCTCCTCTTGGTGGTTCCCCTCTCTGCCCCTCTCAGGGGAGGGGCTGCCTCCTCCAGGCAGTCTTCCAGGAGCGCGCCCGCCCGCCCCAGTCACTGCCCTCGGCGGTCCGGGCCCCTCCCGGCACATCTGGGGGACATCTGGGACCCACGCCCACCGGCGGCCTGTCCCCTGGACTGTGCAGGGGGACACGGGCTGCTTCAGAGGGCTGTCGTGGGCACAGAAAGAGCACCCACGGGGGCTTAGGACCCGCGGCCCATCTTGGTCACTATTGCACCTCTCAGGACCCAGCCAGGGTGGGCTCTGCCCCCAGGGATGGGTGGCGGCCCGCAGGGGCTCCGAGGGGTCCCAGGCCACCGGCCCCTCCTCCCTCACGGCAGAAGCAGAGCTGGTGGGGCAGAGGGTCAGGGCAGAGTGTCAGGGCAGGACAGGGCCGCCGGGAAGCAGCTGGGGACCCAGGGCCGGGGCGACAGAGGCTGGGGTCCAGCCAGGACAAGGACCCCCAAGCCTGTGGAGCCTTGGTGAAGGGCAGAAACTCCCCAGGCTACCCACTCTGCCCTGTGGGCCAGGCCCTATAGGGGACCTGAGTGCCAAGGCTGGGACAGGCCCGCCCCTACGTACTCACCTCTGACCTCTGACCTCCGGAGACAGGGCGCAGCAGCCCCACGCCCTCCTGGGCCCCACCCTCCCCGGCCCCTTCGCCACCTCCACCCCCTCCACCAGTTGCTAAGACCAGGGTCCTCAAGTCCAGGCCCAGGTTTCTCCTCCGGGACAGAGGCCCTGCCCCCATCCCAGGGCCTGCCCCAGCTCGGGGACCGCTCCACGCCCGCCCACGTTGGGGGGGGCTAGGCCAGAGCGAGGGGTCCCCCGGGCCACCCCTTCTCCCCAGGCAGAGCAGGAGCTCCAGAGCCGCACCTCACAGACATCCTCCTCCCGGCCCACCCCAGACAACTTGGGGTCTCCCGCAGGCCCCTCCCCTGGCCCCCCGCAGACAGCAGCGCTGCCCTCGAGCAGGAAGGACCCTGCCCTGTGCAGGGCCCGGGTGGCCGCCAGCACAGAGGGGGTTTGGCCGGGCAGGGAGGGCTCCTGGCGGACCCCCCGATGGACTTCCCTCCTCACCCAGCGGCTGGCCTCACCCCTGCATGGCCTCGCCCCCCCTGCCCCCACGCCGGCCACTGCGCCCCCGCACTTGGCTCGGAGCCCAGAGGAGCCGGCCTCCTGGGAAGATGTGCGTCGCGTCCACCCCGTGACGGCTGTCCCTCGCCCCCGCCAGGTCCCGCCCCAGTCCCCCCCATCACGGCGGGTGGGGCCTGGCGGTCTCTCTCCTCACCTCCACGTGGGCCTTCTCTGGCTGGGCCCGGACCCCAGGTCCAGGGCCGGCGGGGCCCGCGCCACCCCCACCCGAGTCCTCGTCCGCGTCCTCCCTGAGTCATCTGCTCGCCCGGCCCGAGGCCTGGCAGGCCGGGCCCCGCGCGCCTGCGCCGGCAGACGGCTGAGCCTGGGGCCCTGAGACTCCCTCCCGCAGCCGCTGCCGAGGCCGCGAGCAGGAGCCCACGCAGGCCCGCCGTGCCCGGGAGAGGGGAGGAGCCGGTGGGGGCGGCCGTGGGCAGTCCCCTCCTCTGCCCCCTCGGGGAAGTCAGGAGCCCCTCGGCGGGGGCGGGGGCTCTGAGTGGGGCCACTGCCTCCGCCTAGACTAGCGGTGTGACCCCCCAGGGCCTGCCCCCGGGCTCTTGGTCGAGGCCCCGCACCCCAGGGGGAGGTGCTGTTCTCCGTGGGGGCTGGCGTGGGGACCAGGAACGGGACAGCACCTGCACCCAAGGGCAGTGCCCTGCCAAGTGTGACCCGTGTTTGCCGGCTGGTCGCCCGGCAGCCCACCCCTCCCCCACCCCGTGCTGCAGAGGCTCAGCCAGCCCAGCCGGCCCTGACCCGGCCCTGACCCGGCTCACACGCTGCTCACGGGTGGGGGGGCACTGCGCCCCGCACAGGCTCCCGTGGTCCTGGGCCCCCGGGTCCAGCGCAGAGAGCGGACACAGGAGGGTCCCAGGGTCAGGGACGTGGGTGCCACAGACAGGACCACACCCCCTCCAGGTGCCGCCCCCACCCGGGACGCCAGGCCCACGACGCCCTGCCCTGCTCCCAGCCCTGGGTGGCACGGGGACACCGAACGAGAATGCTGGCCCTGCCTGCCTGTCCCACTCTCACACACACACACACACACACAGGCCAACACACAGGCACACACATGCGAACACACGTGTGCCCACACGCTCACGCTCACGCTCACACGCACACGTGGGGCGCTGCTGGCCCAGGCTGCGGCACGCCCCCAGCCACC
The DNA here is from genome assembly GCF_019186645.2 of Phyllostomus hastatus. NCBI lineage: Eukaryota > Metazoa > Chordata > Mammalia > Chiroptera > Phyllostomidae > Phyllostomus > Phyllostomus hastatus. The sequence goes on along the minus strand of NW_025334017.1, from coordinate 48,299,022 downwards.
TGCCCCGTGGGCTCCCTGCCCTCTGGCCCCTCTGGCCCCCGGGGCCCTGGGTGGGGGCGGGGGCGGGGGCCGAGCAGGGGCTGCCTGGGGCCGTGGAGAGATCAGTGGGGATGGCGGGACGACAGCAAAAGCTTCAAACGAGCAAAACTCGTGACTCAGAGGACAGCAGAGACCGGCCAGCGTACAGGTGGGCGGGCGCCGAGAGGCACCCACACGGTGTCACGGGCAGCTTCGGAGGTGGCGGCGGCCGCAGAGAGGGCTCCGCACTCGCCCCGTGTGGGGGCGCGCCCGAGGGGGGCCCAGGGCGGCCAACTGCCAGGGCGACAGAGGCTGGAACAGACTTGGTTCTCAGAGGGAACAAGGGGGCAGGTGGGGGTGGCCAGACCGCAGTCCGGCCCGCGCCTCCTGGGGCGGGGACGGGGTCCCCCAGTGGGGGACGGGCTCGACGTTTGGAGGATGTGGGAAAGGGGTCTTGGGGAGATGAGGCCCGGGAGGGGGGAGGGATGGGACCCTACGCAGACAGAGGGGCAGGGCCCTGTGGCACTGGGGATGAGGTCCTGGCGGCCAGGAAGGACGGGGTGTGGGGGAGAGTGGTCCTCGGGAGGCCTGGGCCGGCTCCCGCCGGGTGCACAGGGCTGCAGTGGCCCACCCACATTGGCACAAAGACGCAAGACCCTCCGGTGGAGGCCACAGCTCGTTCTCCTGGTCCCCCGCACCTGGTCGGACGGCCCACGGCCCCGCCTGAGAGCGACCGGGGCGGTGGCCCAGCCGGCGGCTCTGAGCGCGCACGGTAGTGGCCCCGGGGAGGGGGGGCGGGGGGTGAGCTGTCTCCTGCCTGGGCTCCCGGGCCCCGCAGTACAGTGGGAAGGGGTCTCCGAAACAGGCAGCGGTCGGCCCCAGTCGGCCAGCCTGGTATCTTGGAACCGCCTCGCCGGGCTCCAGCCCTGCGCCACCTGCCTGAGCCTGCCTCAGTCTGCTCAGCTGTGCTGTGGGGCGCGGCAGAGCCTGCCTGGGGGGGGCGGGGACCGCAGGACACGGGCAGACAAAGTCCTGAGCCCGGGGCGGCGGGGGGGGGGGGGGTGCAGGCGGGCCCTGCGCCACTGGCCTTCCTGCCGCCCAAGAGGCGGGGGATGGGCCCACGCACACCGGCCGGTCCCCCGCTCCCGAACGGCCACCCCCGAGGCCGTGCGCCCAGCCACTGCGGGCACTCCAGGGCCCCAGGCGCTCCCCAGCAGGTTTCTGCCCGAGACCAGGGCCCTCAGGGGCCGGTTTCCTGAAACTTTGGCTCACGGTGCGGGGGGAGCAGGGAGTGGGGGAGAGGAGACAGACAGGAAGAGCAAGACTGGCACAAGGTGGGGGGGACCGCGACGCAGACACCGGCCAGGCCGAGGGACAGACAGAGCGGGTACGGGCAAGGTGAGGGGGGCTCAGAAGGCCGGGGCAGGACAGAGGGGGCCGGTCCCATGTGCTGCCGGCCTGGCGGTGACCCGGCACCCCTGTGTCCTGGGGCCCCCGTCCCCCGCAAGGCTGAGGGGCAGTGGGCTCCCACGTGGGGCCCGCCCCCCCACTGCTGGGCACGGCCCAGCCCCTGGGAACCACCGCCGGCCGGGCCGTGCGCTCCTGGCCAGGCTATGGTCTCCAGCGGGAGGCCACCCGGGCCATCCACCGCTCCTTCCTCCTGAGTCGAAGGCTCCCGGGGGTGGGGGGGGCCGACCCCGAGGGGAGGGAGGGGAGCACCGGCAGCAGCGGGGTCCCTGAGGACCCCCCAGGAGGCGTGCCCTGTCACGGGCCAGACAGGGGGACTGTGGCCCTGCTGGAGGCGGAGCTGGTGGGGGCCCCTCGCGCCCCTCTGCCGGTCCCAGCCTCTGCCTGGGCGGGGGGGGGGGGGGGGGGGGTGAGCCCGGGTCCTACCCCGCGCGCTCCTTCAGCTTCTTGTCCGTGATGCCGTCCTTGGACACCAGCTTGTTGAACACCAGGATCCCGATGGCCATGTTCACCTGCGGGCAGAGGTGGGCGTGGGGTGCCGGCGCCCCGCCCCACCACCGTGACCCCGCCTGCAGCCCCCCGGCCCCTGCACTCATGGCCCCCGCTGTCGGGGAGGCCCCCCGTGCCCGGGCGCCGAAGCTCAAGCCTCCCACGTGACCCCCCCACCGGACAGGCTCCGCCAGGACCCGGGAGCCCTGTCGGGCGGGGTGGACAAGAGGAAGGGCCGGGCCGGCCAGCGCGGGCTCACGGGCCGACGGGGGTCTGGTTCAGCGGGCTGTGTCGGGTGGGCGGCCCGGGGGCCTGCCTGCCATCTCCACCGTGGTCAGCCGCAGCGTGCGAAGCGGGGTTCCATTTGTCCAGAGGTCAGGGATCAGAGGTCAGGCTGGGGTCGGGGTGAGCCTGGCCCTCCCCAGAGTGGGGCTGACTCTGCCTGCCCCGCTCAGAGCGTGGGAGCGACCTCCAGTGACCTCCAGGCCGGCCTCGCCCCGCCCAGGCTCTGGAATCCCGCCCACCGTGGGGGGCTCACTCCCAGCCACCCAGGCGCCGCCTCCCTGGCTCTGCACCCAGCGACCCTTCACGGCCAGGCACCCAGGGGCGCCAGGGCAGGCCCTGCCCGGGAAGTGGTTCCTGGTGCCGCAGGGGGTCTCCCCGGCCGCCGCTCCGCTGCCACCTGGGACTCAGAGACGAGTCCCCAGGGCGCCCCTCAGACTCCTCCCTGGCCTTTCCTCCGAGGGCTCAGTCCCTGCGGCTTGGACGCCCGGGTCCCTGGGCCCAGGGGTCCAGGGGGTTGACCCCACACTCAGCGGGTGCCCGGGCCCTGCCTCCCACCATCCTGTCCACGTGGTTGGGGACGCCGTCACCAAAGACTCTGCCGCCCGACGGCACGGAGGTGACTTTCCCGGGCGACCTCCTTTGTCACGCGGCAGGGCCAGGGGAGGGCAGGACCCCGGCTGCCACCAAAGCTCAGCCTCCATTTGCACGTCCCCACGTGCCCAGGGGCCCCGGGGCCGAGGCCCCGCAGCAGTGGGTCAGGACCAGCCCTCCCTCCAGATGCATCCTGGGAATAGACACCGGATGGGACGAGGTTCCTGCCTCTACCCCGCACCGGGGGGAGGGGGTGGGGGGGTGGGGGGGCGCCCACCCTGAAATGGTCCCTGGCCGCTGACCGGCTGTGCCAACCAGCCTGGCATGCAGCCCCACCATGCCCTGCCCACGCCTCCCAGGGACCTAGGGGCTGGAGCCCGGCTCCTGAACTCCCCCGTAACCTGGGGACGATGACCCCGGTGGTGCCACTGGGCACTCCCTCACCCCTCACCGAAAGGACGCGGGGACGGCGGGGAGAACGCTGACGGCTGAGGGAGGGGACCCAGGGAGAAGCACGGCCCCAGCCCCGGCTCTGAGGCTCCCGGCCCGGGCCTCCCCCGGTGCACCCCCCACCCGCCCACCGACTCCTCACTCGGCAAACGTGCACAGGCCTGGTGGGCACAGGGCTGGTCCCCAAGAATCAGGCAAGCTTTGCTCCGAGGAACCCTAGGCAGCTGCCCCAGCCTGGCCTCTGCATCCCTGCACCCCCAAGGCCGGCCAGGGGACTGTGGACACCGCCCGCCCCACCCCGGGGACGGGGATCAGAACTTGTGGCCCCAGGCAGGAGCCCAGGACCACGTGGTCCGTACCAGCACCACGGCGGCGGCCGGTCCCACGAAGGCGTACAGCAGTCCCCCCTCCAGGGACAGCCAGCAGCTGGGGAGGGAGACAGGCTGGTTAGTGGCCGGGTGTGGGCCCCGCCCCGTGACAGGGGGGCAGGCACCACAGGCTGGGGGGCAGGGGAGACGCTGAGGGGGGTGGAAGCTTCCAGCGCGGGAGAAGCGTGCCCCCAGGGCGGGAGCCCCAGCTCATGCTCTTGTTCTCTGGCTTCAGAGCCCCGGGGCGGGGGGCTGGGCGGCACTGTGGCCCCCAGTTTACAGGTGGAGGAGCCGCCCCAGAGCAGGGGCTGGCCAACCCCGGCCCCCTTCCCTTTCCTTGAGACGCCGGGCTGGGCCCGAGCCTGGCCCTCCGCCCGCCCGCCCGCCTGCCGCAGCGGCGTGGCTGCGCACCTGGGCTTCTGCGCCCGAGCCTGGCGCAGCCCCTCCTCCCTTCTCACTCGTCACGAGCAGTGCTACACTGCCCCGAGTTTTCCCTGATGGCGGCCCCCGGGGCCTCGACCCCACAGAGGGTGCTGCCTACCCCCCACCCAGCTTCTTCCTTTCCCTGAGCCTTCCTCCCCCCGTGCCATCTGCAAACAGACCCTTCACCCTCCCAAGCCCACCTCGGCGACCCTGCCTTCCCCTGACCCGCCCGGGCCCACTCTCAGCACTGACCCCGCTGGGGCCCCAGGAACTGGGTCTCCGTTCCTATCCAGTGACTGCCCCCCCTCCCCAGACCGGGCGTTGCTCAGGGGCCCCCCACATCCTGTGCCCTGGGCTGCACTGTGACCCCAAGGGGCACAGCCAGTGTCAGCTGCTCCTCCGGGCTCTCATCGCCCCTCCTCCCCCATCCCTGCAGCGAGAGCCCCGCCGACCTCCGACCTCCGACCTCCGGCCCCTGCCCCCAGCCCCGCGCCTCAGGAAGCCGCACGCCGGGACAAGCCCAAGCTTCCCCGCCTGGCAGTCGAGGCCCCCCAGCCCTCAACCAGCTGATCCCGCGGGGTTGCTGCGACGTCCTCTGAGAAACAGGCCCCCCTGCCCTGCCCCGCCCCGCCCCCCCACCCCGGCCCGCCCAGGCTTCCCTGCAGGCCCACGGCTGCAGTTCTCAGGGCTCAGCGAGGCCGGCTGTCCTGTCCGCATCAGAGGCCGGGGGCTCCGCTCTCTCGGCCCCTCTGCCCGTGGCCGGGCAGAGCTGGCTAGGAGAGGGAGACGGCCACCCGGGAAAAGCCTGGCCTCCAGTTCGGGGCCACCCCATCTGCGAGGTGGGGGCGCAACCAGCTGCCGCCCTCTAGGGCGGGGGCAGGGCCTGGAGGTGCTGGGGGGCCCCGTCCCCGCGCTGTCCCCGCGCCGCCCGGACTCACTAGTTCACGGTGCTGTACCCTCGGGCCTTGGTGAACCCCACGGACACGGCCACAACCAGCGCGGGGAGCCCTAGGGAAGGAGCAGGGAGGTGGGTGGTCCCCCGCCGCCCACGCGTCTGGTGGAGGGCGGGGGGCCGGGAGGGGGCCGGGGCGAGGGCGTGCAGAAACGGGGGCAGGGCGGCCGGATCGGCAGGTGCCACGCTGCACTCCCCGTGACCTCTGACTTCGGGTGCACGAGGGGACACTTTCGGGACACGGGTGTCGGGAATGTTGACCGGAACACGGCAACTATGCTACGATGTTCTTCGTTCCCTGAGGTTCAGTCCCACTTGGCGTGGATAATTCACCTGGCAGCTCTGGGGCGGGCGGCAGGGGTCCCGGGCGGGCAGGGTGCCCGTTGGAGGGGGGGAGGGAGGGGCACGGGGCCCCGGGGGCGGGCGCTCACCCCAGCCCAGGCAGAGGAAGCGCTTGCGGACGAGGCGGTTGCGCAGGCGGCCGGTCACGGCCGTGTAGGACTGCCAGGCCTCGGCGAGCACCCAGCAGAAGGACGACAGGAAGAAGAAGTGCAGGAAGGCGGCCACCAGCGTGCACACCACCTGGGCGGGCGGGCGGGCGCGGGGGTGGGGGGCTGTGCGGGCCTCGACGCCCCCGGAGTGAGCGGCCCAGCGACCGCGGTGGTGACCAGGGCCAGCCCCGGGCAGGAAGCCACTGAGGGGTCGCTGGGTCCACGGCCCCCAGATGGGCTGAGGGCACCTAAGCCCCCCGGCGGGTGCTTGGGTGACCTGGCCCACAGATGGCCAGGGACAGACACCCCTCTCACCCCGTCACCCTGCCCGCCCATTCACAGACACGCCCGACGCCGGCCGGGCGCCCCCTGCGGAGCTCTGCTCTAGCCAGTCTGTCCACTAGGTGCTGACCTCAGGGCCCAGGGAAAGCAGGTCGCCCCCAGGGCCACAGGCCAAGGCAAGGACCAGCTCAGACTGGTGCCCAGCAGTGGGCTTGGGGCGGGGGCTCGAGCTGGCTCATCACAGAACTCCGCTCCAGCTGGACACTCGGGACCCCGAGTCCCAGTGTCCACCCTGGCCAAGCACCAGCCCCCGCCCCGTCCTGGGCCTGAGCCTCATGGCCACCGTGGCCAGAGAAGCAGAAGGACAGCAAGTGGCTCTGGTCCCCTGCTCCCTGAGTTCCCCGGGGACCCCGGGGTCCAGGCCCTGCTGGGGTCATCCCTGCCACCCTCGCCCACCCCACCTGGGCACACTGGGCCGGGCGGGGCGGGCCGGGGCCGGGGCGGTACCTTGTTGCGGGTCTGGGTCTGCCCGACGAGGATGAGCGCGTTGGACGAGATGATGGACAGGCAGAAGTTGATGAGGATGACGGAGCGTTCGGAGCGGATGTACCTGCGGGGGGTGGGGGGGGCGGGGGGTGCGGTCAGCGCCCGGCAGGGCCTCGCTGCACAAGACCAGGGCTTCTGCGGCCGCCCCGAGGGCAGGGGTTGCCGCCTCCCACAGACACTGCCGCCGCCGCCGCCACCACCACCATCATCACCACCACCACCACCACCACCACCATCATCACCATCATAACCACCACCATCACCACAACCACCATCACCACCACCACCACCGCCATCACCATCGCCACCTCCCCCGCCACGCCTGCCGCACCGGGCACCGAGTTCCAGTGCAGCCAGGCGCCAGGGAGAGCCCTGGGGAGGGGAGCCGCTAAGCACAGCCGCCCTCTCCTGCTGGGGTGACTCATCCTTAAAACGGCTTCTCCTCGTCATGCAACCCTCTCCCTGCCGGTTTGGCCCCCACCCCCGGGCAGAGCCACGGAGCACTCTCTCTGGGACTCACTGCCCACTCCTTGTCTTCACCCCCGCAGCGCCCCGCCCCTGGCCCTGTCCCCCCAGCCTGGTCCTGACCTGGAGACAAGAAGGTGGAGGGGCTCGGAATGGGGGCCCCAGAGCCCGGCCCGCGGTGTCTGTGGGACCCTGGGTGCCCGCCCCAGCCCCTCCGTGCCTCGCTCTCTCCCTCTGTGGGATGGGGCGAGGGTGACGGCGGCCATGCCTGGGGCGGGGGCTGACATCACAGAGTGGGGACACACGGGGGGGGCCGTTGTCACTTCTGCTCCCGGTTCCCACTCGGCCCCCCCAGCAGCCTGGGCAGCTGAGACCCAGGCAGGTGGCAAGGTGAGGACACAGCAGAGCGTTGGGGACCGTGATGTGCCCTGAGGTGGCAGGTGGCCTTGGGTGGCCCTGACCCTTCTCACGGTCTCCACTGCCCCCCAGGACGGTCAGGGCGGGGCCCCGGCTGCGGCGCCCAGGAGGAGGCACTTGGAAAATCGCCGGTTCCACCCCCCAGACGGCCCTGCGCTGCCCCACACCCCGTCCCCAGGGTCTGGGAGAGGCCTGTCCGCAGGGGTTCGGGGCACGCGGGCCCAGAGGAGGGACACGGCATGCTGACCACCCAGGCACCGCATCCTCAGGCAAGACAGAGCCCTCGGCTCACCGGCACCCGGCCGCCAGGAAAGGGGGGCCGCCCCCCACTGGCCGCATCGACCTCTCCCTGCTGGCCTCGGGCGCGATGTCAGCTCAATTATCAGCTGGCGCTGCCCTGCCCACAGGGCCGGACACGCTGGGAGTCCGGGCCGGGCCCGGGGGGGCGGCTGCTGGGCAGGCGGGTGACCTTGATTCACCCTCCTTGCCCCAAACCTCTGCTCGACGGGCTTCACAGGGGGCCCTGGGGGCAGGGAGGGGGCACGTGCCCCCCGCGTGGGCCCGCACCCATGCACTCCCCCGCACGGCTGTGGCCGCCTCACACCTGTACCCGCACCGCGCACCCGCCTGTCCCTCGCCCCAGGCGGGGGGCCGGCTCAGACAGCAGCCCCCGGGGCGGGCGCTCCTCCCCGCCCCGCCCCGCCCCGCCCCGCCCCACGGGCCCAAACCCGAGGCGGCCCCGGGGGCGCACTGCGCGAGGGTCTCTCCCTGCGGCCCAGCCCTGGGCTCCGGGAGGCCCGGGTGACAGGACGGACCGGGAGCCGGGGGACCGTGGGGGCCCTGGTGGGCAGGGAGCTCAGCGGGGGAGCGGGCTCAGAGGGCAGGAGCGGGTGCGGGCCGGCCCGAGGCAGGAGCCTGTCGGCAGAGCCGGCTCCACAGCTGGCCTGCCCGGGTCCCCGCCGCCACGTGCCCCCCCCAGCGCCCCGGAGCGGCAGTCAGGAGGGGGCCTGAGCAGCACGGTGGGGGGACGGTGGGGGCGGGGGTGGGAGTGCGAGGGGTGCAGGGGTGGCGGTGGGGAGCCGTCCAGGCCTGACGGATGGCAGGGGGCCGGGCAGGGCACAGAGGGGACAGGTGCTGCTGGCTGGGGAGGGGAGAAGGAGGGGGCTCTGGGCCACCCCCACCCCCGTGGCTGCCCCCTTCCCCGGCCCCCCGGGACCCCCAGTCCCTACACCCGGCCGAGCCGCGGGGACCCCACCTCCACACGGAGACGTAGATGATGATCAGCATGAGCAGCGTCAAGGACGACACGCCGCAGCCCACGATGAGCGTCACCGACGGCACCGCCACCTTCTCCATGTTCTGGGGAGGCGAGGGGAGGCCGGAGTGAGGGCGGGGCGGGGCGGGCGTGCAGCCGCCGGGGCAGGGGTCCTGCCCCCCCCCCCCACCCGAGTCCAGCCCCTGGGGCTCCCCCGCTCCAAGCAGCAGCCAGAGCGTTTCATGAAGAGCCACTAGAGGGCACCCCCATCCCCCGTCCCGGGTCCCCTGCCCCCCGGCCCCAGGTAACTCAGAACACACTCCTGGCTCTGCACAGGCCTGGGGTCCGGCCTGCCCCCTCAGTCCCACCTCGAGGCCTGGCCTGCACACCACGGGCCCGCCCCGTGGACCGCACGACCCACGGTGCATGCCGTGGGCCCTGCCGGCCCGCAGCCCCCAGAGGGCCCGGGGACTGCAGACCGGCTGTGCGGCCCCTCCCAACCTGCCGCCTCTCAGGTCTGGGAAGGAAGGTGGGGACCCCATGGCCTGAGGTGGAAGGGCTTCTTAGGACCCCCCGACCCTGCAGCCGACACCTTCCCACCCCTGGGGACATGGCTGGAGTGGGGGGCAGCTCCAACACAACCGTCTGTTAGCCCCCAGGGAGCTGGCTGGTCCCAGGGAAGGGGGCTCTGCAACTCTGGGCTTAGCTGGCCCTGAACTTTCAGGTGACCTCGGCGCCCCGCCCTCTGGGGCCCCAGTGGCCGTCTCTCCTAGCTGCCACCTGGCCAGGCAGGGAGCAGCAGGAAGTGGAGGGCAGGCGGGGCCCCAGGGTGCTCAAGGTCAGCCCGACCTGCTTTCCGGCACACCCTGGCCCCCGACACCCCTGGGTCCTGGCCCCCAACGAGGCCCGGCCGCCTACTGGCCTCTCAGCTGCTGCCAGCCTGCTGGGGGCCTCGGGCCCCGACCACCCCGGGCAGGGCATGGGTGTGCCCACCGAGCTCCCGCCAGTGTGGATGGGGGGCTAGAGACCCTGCTGGGAACTCCCGCCCCTCCCTCTGCTCTCCAAGGCCAAGGCGAGGTGTGAGGCCGCCCACCTGGGGCTCCGGTGCGGCTGCTGCAGACCCACAGGCCCGGCGCACCTCACAGCAGGCCTGCTGGCCCTGGGCCTTGGGCTCGCCGGCACGTCCGCTCCCCGGGTCGCCTGGGCGCACCACGGCTTCTGTGGGCGGCACCGCCGGCCCGCTGGGCTCGGCCAGGAAGCCTCCTCCAGGCAGGCCCCCGGTGACCCCAGGGGGACAGGGCACCGCTCCCACCTCAGCCCCCGTCCCGCACGCTTTGCCAGGGACGAGGACAGTGCCACCGTCTCCCAGAGACTGGGCTCCAGAGTGGGGGCCCTTGGGAGCCCCATCGCCCCATCACCCCATCACCGCCGGCCCACGGCTGGGAGCAGGCCAGGGGGAAACCGACAGCGGGGGCAGGGCGACCCCGGCAAGTGTTTCTAGGACACGGGGCTGGCCCGCAGCCAGCCACGCGGGTCACGGGTGGCGGAGCGAGCAGCTCCCGCCTGCTCTGCGGCCATCTGCCTCCCTGTCCCCACTGGGCCCCGCGGCCGCACGCCCGCCAGCTCGCCTCGCTCCCTCCCCTCTCCGCCTGGCAGGCCCTGGACGGCGCAGAGGGAACAGGGGACAGAGTGGGTGAGTGAGGGTGTCAGGAGACCCCAGGGCTCACTGCAGGGCCGGGCTGGGGACCTCGGGGTGAGAGGCGGGCACCAGGGGACGCAGAGGGCCGCCACCTGCCCGAGGCCAGCGCCCCGGCCGAGCGTGGGCCTGCGGCCTGGCGCTCTGCCCCTGCCCATCCCACGGCGGTCTCTCAACGCCCAGGTGACACCTCAGCGCCCAGGTGACACCTCAGCGCCCAGCCGGAAACGCGGCCCTGGTCCTCCCCGCCCCATCGCGCACCGAGCCTCTCCAGGGTGCCCCGGCCGCCCGCGTGGTCCGCACGGCTGGGCCACTCCCACCACGTGGACGCACACCTCTGCGCTGCCTCCCCCCCACGCACCGCTCTCCTTCCCGCGGCACCACCCCGGCCCCGCTCCGGCCCTGCCCGCGGCTGCCCGCGGCTGCCCGAGGCCTGAGGAAACAGCCCTGACCCTGGGCACCCGGGGCCGGGCCCAGGTCCGACTCCTCACCCAGGGTCCAGCACAGCACAGGGGCGCCGCCCCCACGCCCTGGTCCGCATGCCGCCTGCCCGGCTATGGCGGGCGCTGCAAGCACTGCACCCCGTCCCGCCCCCACGCAGCCCGAGGCAGGTGGCCCGGCCCCCTCACAGACGTGACTCAGAGCAGGCCGGCAGCCGCACAGCGGGGTCCGACGCTCCGGCTCCTCCGTCCTGTCTCCCTGCGCCCCCGCCCGGCATTCTCATCCCGAGCCGGCTCCGAGGGCCCGCCCACAGCGCCCCCCTCCACGGGCGCCTCTGGGCCCTCGTCCTGGCCGGGGGGGGGCTCGCCCCTCCAGGCCGCCTCCTGCCCTGCACTGCAGCTCTGCCCACTCAGACCGGAACCGGTGCCCAGCGCGTCCAGCCAGCGCCGGTGGCGGAGGCGGGCGGCCCCTCATCCATCGCCCTGCACCCAGCCCAGCCCGCTCTGCCCCCCACCCACGGGCTGCTGGGCAGCCCCGCCTCGGTCCTGCAGGGGCTCTGCCAGCCCCCGCCCCCCGCCCCCCAGCTTCCCACTGCACCACGCTCTTCAGGGCCACAGCCCTGCGCCCCAGCCCTGCCCTCTGAACCCCACCCTGCCTTCCACCTCTTGCCTTTCTCACCCTCCCTGGACAACCCCCCCCCACCCCCGCCCCAAGCTCGCTGGTGAGCTCCTGCTCACCCCTCAGGGCCCTGCCGCAAACCTCCGGCTCACGCCCGGCCCCCAAACGACCCCCAGGACAGAGGGCGCTCTGAGAGCGCGGCAGGCCCTGCCCCCCACAGGGGCTGCCCAGGCCTGTCCACACTGCCCTGCCCCGGGGAGGCTGGGACTGGGGTCTGCCCCAGCCCCAGACACTCAGGGGTCGGGGCAGCGCCCGGGGTGTGTGACCGGTCCCCCCTCTGTTCTCGGTCCCTCCCGGCCTGGCACCTCTAGGGCGACCTCCCCCTGGGCCTGCGCTGGACTGCGGCCAGAGGAAGGCAGTGCCCGGCTGCCGGCAGGCCCGGGGGCTCGGGCAGGCTGGAGCCCAGTCGGTGCCTCCGGCACCCTCGCCTCCCGCTCCCGCCCATGTCCTTCAGGGGTCACAGACCGGGCGGGGCCGACACCACCCTGTGCTACAGATGGGGAAACTGAGGCTCAGAGCAGCCAGGTGGCCCGCCCTCGGCTCCGCGGCTGCGGGGAGCCCTGCACCCCTGGCCTCGGTGCCTCTCCTGTGCCGTGGTGACGGGGTGCCTGCCACACCGCCCCCGTCCCACCTCCACGCACGCCAATACCACGCTCGAGGCTGCCCCCAGGGGCCCCTGAGCTCGGTGCTGACGCGCTGCCAGACGGAGCCTCGCGGCCCCCGGCGGGTCGGCCCCGCCTCCCGCCGGCCCCTCTCCGGGGCGGTGGGGCCCGGCTGCTCCTGCTCGGAGGCACCTGGCACAGGTTGGCTTTTCCTAGAAAGGCCCCCTTGGCACCCAGCCCCTTCACTGCCGCGTTTCACCAGCACAGCCGCCCACTCGCCCGTGCGCCACCCTCCCCGCGCACGCTCCCGGTGCCAGGTCTGCGCGCCTGGCCCCCACCCGAGAAGGGGGGGCGGTGCCTGGAGGCCGCTGGGCCCTGCTCCAGGAGCCCCCACCAGCTGGTCTGCACCTCACTGCCCCCCCACCCCGCCCTGAGCAGCACAGGGTCAGCACCCCCCGCCCCGGGGCAGAAGCCGAAGCTCAGAGGGGTGGGGGCTGCTGGGGGCTCACCGTGTGCCAGGGAGAAGCGTGCATCCAAGACTGGACCAAACACGTCCTCCTCTGGGCTAGGCAGGCCCTGGGCCGGGGGCACCCACCCCCCCACCGGAGCCCTCCTGCCCCGCACCTCCTCACATCGGGGACCCGTGCCTGGGCGCTGCCCTGCCTGCTGCGGCCTCTCGGGGGACCGAGGAAACCCCTGCCCCACCGGCCGTCCCCTGTGTGGCGTAGACTGCTGCTTTTGCCTGGGTTAGCTACGCAGAAAGCTGCCTCCTCCAGGGAGCCCCCGGGGATGGCCCCTGCTGCTGCCCCCAGGGCCCTGACCCGAGAACCAGCAGGGCCAGCCTGCCACAGGGACAGCCCGATGGAGGAGGGCACCCCTGGGTCCAGGGCAGGACCGCAGACCCCTGTCCATCCAGACTCACCTTAAGACCTTGGGTGAGACCCCCCTCCCCAAACCTTGGCTCCCCTGCCCATCAACCGAGGCGTTTAGTAGCAATGACCTCTAAGGTCCCGTCCAGCTCTGACCCTGTGGGGGCCCGTGGCTGACACCCCCGCCCTCCCCACCCATGTCCCCGAGGAGAAGAGAGTGGGTGGCATAGTCTCGGAGACAGCTGGAACTCTTCCACGGTGAGCCCGGGCCTCCGTGAGGGGGGCTCCTCCACCCAGCCCACGAGGCCGCCCCCACACCCGGGAAAGCCACATCCCCCCCCCCCCCGCGTCTGTCCTCCGTGTCTGCTGCCCGCACCAGGCCTGGGCCGAGGGGGCTCGGGGAGCGCACGCTCGGGCCCTGCCACCCTCGGGCGCCCAGTGATCGGGGCCAGGTCTTCCTAGGACCAGTGAGGGCAGCTGGACCCCAAGAGAGGGCCCAGCAGCCCCAGCGGGCCGGACTTGGCACCCAGGGCTCCAGCCAGCCAGCTGGCCCCAGATGCCGTTACCATAGAAACTGGCAGCCCCCACAAAAATCTCCAAACAAAAAGGAGGCTCCTGAGATGATGGGGCCTTTCTGGGGAGGCTGTGGACCCCGGCTGGGCTCAGCACCCATCCACCCTGGGACCCCTACGTGGGACGCAGCCTCCCCCGCAGGCCAGGGGCCACTCGGGGTGGGTGGGGGAGGCTCTGACTAAGGTGGCAGTGCTTCCCCGTCTCCCAGGAGGGGTGGGAACCTGCCACCCAGTAACGCCCCCACCGAGGGAAGGGGTCTGCCCCGCGCCTCCAGGCCCTGCCTTGCTCCCAGCCCAGCCGCCTGGTGGTGCCCAGCCTGGCTCCTCTGAGCACCGGCTCCCTCCAGGGCCCCAGGCCTCTGAGGAGAGTGGGCGAGACTCACCCATCAGACACTCCCGGGACCCCAGCCCTGCTCTGCCCCGCAGTCCCCAACTCCACACTGCCACCCACTCGCCCGCCCCCACCCTGCGGCCCGGGGGCTGCCGGGCGCACCGACCCCTCCCGCCAGCCGCCAGCCCCGCCCTCTGCGCGCGCCGCCCGCCCGGCGGTGACAGTCCGGCCGGAAGCCCCCTCCGCGCCCCCGCCCGCCGCCCTCGCGTCCCGCCGGGGTCTCACCGCGTCGGCGCTGAGCTGGGCTAAGATGGCGAAGGTGGAGAGCCGGTCACAGAGGCAGCGCGTCCGGAGGGCGTCGAGGGGCACCGTGCGGCAGCCGCGCCACGACCAGGGCCCGAGCTGCGGGGGGGCGGGGGAGGCGGGTCTGGGGGGAGACAGGGCAGCGTGAGCGGCGGCCCCCGCCCGCCCCGCCCGCCCCGCCCCGGGTCCCGGCCCCCGGCCCCAGCGCGCACCGGCACCTGCGCCCGCGGCCGCGCGTCCGCCCCGCCGCCGGCCCCCGGAGCCTCGCGCCCCATGGCCGCCGCCGCGGAGCCACGGGAGAGCGACTCACGGGAGCGCGGGCCGAGCCGGGGAGCGCCCCGCCCGCCGCGCCGCCCCAGCGCCGCCCGGAGCCTGAGCCGAGCCGAGGGGGCGGCCAGCCAGGCAGCGGGGACTGCGTGGGGTGCACGTGGGCGGGGTGGGCGGGGTGGGCGGCCCCTGCCCCTCAGCCCCTGCAGCCCCCGGCAGGCACTCTGGTGACCTTGGGACCGCCCCATCCCCCACACCCACCGCCCCCAGGCCCTGGAGCCCCCCCGGGGGGCCTGAAGCTCCTCTTCTGGGACCGGACAAGCTTCCCTTCCCAGAGCATAAACAAAGCCCCCCCGCCCCGGGCTGACCCAGGGCCTGCCGGCCGTCTGCAGGCGGGGCATCTCCGTTTCTGCCGAAACACACGGCCCCTGGGGCCTCGGTGCACCTGCCCCGCACTGCTGCAAACCCTCCCTTGGCGGTCCGGCCCACGTTCAAGGCCAGTGCGCACAGTCAGGAACTTGGGAGAGTCCAACCCGGGCTGAGCCTGCAGGGGCTGGGCCTGCAGGAGGGTCCCCCCCAGGGCCCGGAGCCTGTGGGCTGTGGGGGGCTGTGGGCTGTGGGGGGCTCCGGGCTGCCCGGGGAGACCAGACTGAAACTCCGCTCCTCAGGACCCACACGCGGGAGTGGGCTGGGCTGGGGCACGCTGCTGCCTGCCCGGGCGCGACCCAGAGGAGCCCTGCCCTGCCCACGCAGGCACGGTGACACACCGTGACGCCTCTGCTCATCACCCCTGCGCGCCCCCCCCCGCCCGTCTGGGCCGAGTGGGCAACTTCTCTAGGGTGGGGAGGGGCAGGCCCCCGGAAGCTCCCAGCACAGCGCCGGGTGCGCGCTGGTGTCTCCCGGCAGGTGGGAGCGCGGGCGCCCGCGTGGGCTCCGCTGAATCCGAGGTGTTACACAACCCTGCTCTGCGCGGGCCCCGGGGAGAAGGCCGGCGCCGGGTCGGCCGGACACCCGCAGCTCCACTGTTCTCGCGGGTTCTCCCCCCGCGGGAGGGGACCCGCCCCCCCCCCAGCCCTGCATTTCAGGCGGGAAACCGAGGCCCCGGGGGGCAGCGAGGCACAGCTGCTTCGACGCCCAGGACCCGGCCCGGGCTCTGGGGCCCCGGGTGCCTCCCGTCCGGCCCCCAGCCCGTTGGCTCACGTCTGCAGTGCGCTGAGAGGAGGGAGCGTCCCTCCCCTCGGGGGCACGGTCCCCTGAGTCCGGGGGACCAGAGTTTGGGGGGTCTCACAGCACAGTCGTGTTGGGGGCTTCCATCAACAAGGAGGCAGGAGCAGACTCGGGCCACGGAGGGGCCCTGGAGCTTCTGCCTGTGGCTCCCAGAGACGCCTCTGTCTGAGCCCCCACGGCCTCGGCCCCCTGCCCCCTGCCCCGCTGCTGGCCCGGGAGCAGCCGAGGTGTGAGGGGCCACACAGCTGAGCAGAGCCCCCGCAGGGGCGCAGGGAGGCGGTCCCAGAACTCGGCCGCCTGTGCGGGCCGGCTGCCACTCCGCCACCCTGCAGGCGACAGGCACCCAGTACAGGGTGGGGCAGCGGTTGGAGCCTATCAAGGGCCCAGCAGAGACCCCTCCTCCCCCCCCACCCCTTCTCAGGAGCAGGGGAAACTCCACCAACCACAGAACCAGGACGAGGCCCAGGCAATGGAAGGAACAGGAAAGGGGGGGCGGCCTGAGAGCCCTGGCACACCCTCCCCGCAGCACCCCAGGTCCAGCCTGGTGCCCCCACGCCCAGCCGCCGTCTCCACCCCAGCACCACGCGGGCACGACCCGCTGGGCCCTCGCCGACCCCGGCCTGCACCCCCCCCACCCCCCACCCCGTCTCCGCCCCCCACTGGGTGGGCCGTGTCCTCGGCCCCGGGACCCGGCAGCCCTGCAGGGACCGGCCACTGACCCGACACCAGGAGACGGCCAAACACAGCGCGCTCCAAGAAAGCGTCCTGCTGGCCATTCTGTGCGGCCACCATTACCTCCCTCTCTCGAGCCGCCCAGCCTGTGGATGGCACTGGCCGTGGGGCCAGACAGTCACGGGTTCAAATCCCAGCCCTGCTCATGCCCGATGCAGCTGCTGTCACAGCCCGGGCCCTCCCCCTTGGGCGGGGGGCGGGGGGGGCAACCCAGGTCTCTCTCCTGCCTGGGGGCTGCTGGGAGAGCCGGGAGGGGGTGCGGGCACCCCGAGGCCTGGGGTGAGGGGAGCAGGCTGGCTGGGACCGGCAGCCTGGCAGGGTCCCAGCCGGCACTGGCGGGTCTGCAGGGCGCCAGGCGGACAGCTGCCGGCCACCTCCTGGGAGAGCGCCAGCCCGGCCGGCCGGCGGCGAGGCCTGCAGGAGTCCTGCCATGGGCACTAATTAGCTTATCGGCCTCCGGGAGGAGGGGGGCAGGGGCAGCTGTCCACCAGGCTGCGAGGTCAAGCCAGGGCCTGCCCGCAGCCTCCGGCCCCGGGGGGCATGAGCATGCGCGGCCCCCAGACCCCACAACAAGCTGGCCGGGCCGGCAGCCCAGCAGGTGGGCAGCTGCTGGCCACTCTGGAAGCTGCCCGGGCGTGGGACCAGTAGGACTGACTGACTGACTGACCGGAATACCCCCCGCTGCAGGGAACCTCCGTTCCCACCTCTGTGGCCGGCGGGCCGCTGCCTCCTCTCACGCACGGTGACCACGGGGCACCGGGAAGACCGTTTGCGACCTCCGGCCCGAGCTTCCCAGACCTGGAGCGTCTGGGTCCCGGAGCCAGCCCCCCCGTCCCCAGGCCCGAGGAGTCCGGGTCGGAGACACTGCCCCTCCCTTACTGGTCCGGGGGGAGAGGGCGCCAGGGCCACGGCCCCTTCCAGGAGCAGGGGGGCAGGGGGCCTGGGGGGCAGGGCAGGAGCCTCCCTCTGCCTGTGCGGAGGCTGAGGGGGCCTGGGCCCCTCAGACCAGGGCTCTGAGGGCAGAGTCCTGCCCCATTGGACTGGAGCTCCCAGGGCAGGCCCAGCCCGGCGGGCTCCACCTCACGGCCACAGGCCAGGGCCAGCGCCTGGGCTCCTGCAGCGAGGCCTGTTGCTGACCTGCAGCCTCTGCCTCCGCACAGCCCTCCCGCCTGCTGCCCGGTCCACCCCCCCCCCCCCGCCCCGCCCCACGGTTACGCTCTGTCCCCCGTCTCCAGGTGCTGGGAGGGTGGGACTGGCCGGGCCAGGCCTGCTCACCTCGCTGCCCACAGGCTGTGGGGCGGGCGGGTGCTCAGCCGGGCCTGGGCAGCACCCCCTCTGCCTCCGCCACCCCCTCTGACGCCTGCGGCTGGCCCAGTCGGCCTTGCTTCCGCAGCGCACCGGGAGTCCTGTGCGGCCCTCTGCGCCGGGACACCACCCGGGCCCTCGACCCCCCCCCACCGGGCGTCCCCTGGCCACCGAGGCCGCTGCCAGCGCCAGGCCGACTGCTCACAGCCCTCTGAGCTCCCGCCTCACTCCAACCAGAGGCCACGGGGTCCCCGGGACGAGCCCGGACCCCCCAGCACCCCCTAAAGAGCCCCACTGTGGCCTCCTCCAGGCGGTGAGCCCAGCTCCCTGCAGCTCCGGCACATTCCCAGAGCGCGCCGGGACCCTCACGGCGCTCACGTGTCCTGCCAGCCCACGGGCGGGTGCTGCTGGGATGGGCTGATCCACACCGTGGTGTGCGTGACTCACGGGGCCCGCCCACGGGGCAGAAAGGAGCCGCAGTGGGCACCGCACCCCCCAGTGGGAGAGCAGGAAGTGGGCAGGAGTCTCCGAGGGCAGGGGCTGCCGGGAGCCCCTCAGAACCAGTCTTCGAACCTTCGGTCTTCGGGGCGCAGCCTCCACTGGGGGTCCCTGAAACGGCCGGCCCAAGTGCATGCCCGCGAAGTCACGCCGCGTGCCTCGGGAGAGCCCACCTCCCGCCCCTGCTGCCGCCTGTCGAGCCGCAGACCCAGGCTTGCGCCGGGCCTCCTCCTCCAGGGAGCCGGCCTGGGCTGCCTGTGCGGCCCTGGGCGCTGCACCCGGTCCCTCCAGCAGGTCCTGCCCTGCACTGGGGTCCCCACCCGAGGCCCTACGCCGCCCGGCAGCCGGGGCTCACCACCACGACGCCCAGCACCCTCGGTCCCGGTGGCCCCATCCGCACAGGTAGACGCAGACGGACCCTCGGGTCCCGGAATGCAGGTGCCCTCCGGCCTCCAGGCCCCGGTCTCAGCCGGTCCCTCTGACCCCACGCTCTCCCGTCCACTGGCTGGCTCAGCCTCGTCCACGGGGCTGTCTCGCCGTTGCCCCCTCCAGGAAGCCTCGGGGGCCTCCCCCCGCCCCCCCGCCCAGCCGCTCCCGGCCGCCAGCGTGGGGGACCCGCAGAGCAGGCCCCGTCTGCTTCCCCGGAACCTGGCCCGGGCGGCACCATCTCCTCTCTCTGCAGGGCCTGGGAGCGACACCCGAGACCGGGGGACCCCGCGGGGCGGGCGCCTGCCTGGCCTGGGTCTTGCTGAGTGAGCTGCCAGGTGAGGCGCCCCGCCTCCTGGGCCCACGGCCCCCCTGGAATTGACGGCGTCTGAGCCTCGGTCAGCATGCCTGGGACCTGGGGCTGAGACCCAGACCTCCAGGGCCACTCATGTCCCCACGACCCAAGATGCCAATCTCCCGGCTCCCTGCCCCCGGCGCCGCCACCGCTCCTGAGTCAGGGCTTCCGGCCGCAGGCCCGCGCTGGGCTGGAGACCCGGCTCCACGCCCGTCCCAGCCCCCGAGACCCGTGCAGGCCGGGGCCGCTGCGGGTGGCAACCCTGGAACCCACCAGGAAGGGACCAGCCTGCACGGGCTGAGGTCCAGCCCCCAGCTCAGGGCCCAGACCCAGGCATCCCACCCGCGCCCTTTGCCCTCGCTCGGAATTCACGCGGTGCACCCCAGCCCGGCTCCACCCGGCCTGCCTGTCACTCTGCCGGCTGAGGGAACAGGGCCCCAGGTCCCACACCCTTCCCGCTCCAGCCGCCGGGACAGCGGGGGTCAGGCTGGGGTGCTCACCGGCCCGTTCGGCACGTGACTGCCCGGCCTGCCCGTGCCGGCCCCGGGGCTGGGCACCAGGTGCCCCGAGCCCTGTGCTGGCCGGACTAGGTCCCCCAGCTCAGCGCCCGCTGTGCTCTGCCCCGCCTCGTCCTCCCCAGGGTGGCTGCGGGCTCTCCCCACGGCCTCCCGTCCACCCTGACCACGTCTGCTGCAGGCTGGCTCGGGGGCGGTGCCGCGGGTGCGTCCTGGTCCCCATATGGGGGGACCCGAAATCCCCCTAAGAGCTGGTCCCACCCCCACACCCGCTAACTTGTCACCATGACCTCCCCCCACTGCTACCACTGAAGCCATCACCACCACCAGGGCAACACCGTCAGCGACACCAACAGTACAACCGGTGCCACCGCCACCACCGTCGTCACCACCACGGACACTGTAAATGTCACCATCACCTCCCGACTGCCGACAGCACCGTCAGCAGCAGCACCACCGTCGCGCTACCGAGAGCACCAGAGCGCCACCACCTTCAGCAAGAATGACAGCCACACCACCACCGTCACCGCATCACCGACCATCAGTGCCACCGCCACCACCGTCGGCCACAACCGCCTCGTCAGCAGGAGCCGGGCCATCGCACGAACTCGCCCGCCCACAGCATCAACAGCACAGCCGCCGCCACCACTGCCACTGCCCTCGCCCTGTCCTTGCGACCACCAGGGTCGCCCCCAGGTCAGCGGCACCGCCGTGACGGCCACCGCCTCCGCAGAACCAGCCCTACAGCGGTCGCCAGGCCCACACTGGCTGGCGACCCCTGTCGCCCAGATCCAGCGAGCGCGGACTCGGCGCCTGTGGTGCCCAGGGCACTGTGGAGGCCAAGCCCACCAGGCGGTCTCGCCGCCACCCCGTCCACCACGGCGGCTGAGACTCCACGGGCAGCTGCGTCATCCTTGTCCCTCGCACCCCAGGCCACGGGCCCATCCCCAGGCATTTCCTAGGTCACTTGACTCCCAAAGGCCACGTTGCCCCGGGTGACCTCCAGGCCACTCCTCCGCCCCTGCTCTGGTGCCCCTGCACCGAGGGCGAGAGAGGACACGGGACCTGAGGGTCCTCCGTGATCGCTGCCCGCCCGGAAGTCCTTCCTGTGCCCGCCCCACGGCTGGCCCCCGCATCCCGAGTCAGCTCCCCGCGGAGTTGAGGGCAGTCGGTCACGGCCCGCCCAGCACCGCCAGCAACGGGCCACGGAGACGCAAGGCACTGGGGTCTCAAAGACCCTCCACCACGCCGGACCTGTCACCACAGACCTGGCGGCGGGAAGGCAGTGAGGAGGGCCACCGGGTGCCCTTTAGCGCCCCCCCCCCACCTCCTCACGGTCACGGGGGCCATCTCCATGAGTGAGCCTGGGTGGGGCGGGCCGCCGGACCCGGGCCTGCGGGGACAGGCACCCCTGGGCAGAGGCCAGGAGGTGGCCCCCACCCCGGACCCGCCTCCCGGGAGGACGGACCGGCCGCAGCGCCGGGCACGGCCCAGGGCTCAACATCGTGGAGCTTTGCTACAAACACTCAGAACTTGGGCACCTTGCAAACGGGCGGACGGATGGACAGATGGACGAAACCCCCGCGAGCAGCGCACTCAAGCACCTCTGTGTGATACTGGGCTCAAGCCCTTCCGGAGTGTCCCCTGCTCTGTCCCCACATCCACCCTTCCCGCCCTGAAGGGGCCCTGGCCGAGCCCCCCCTCCCCCTGGGCATGGCCCTGTGAGCCCCGCACAGGCCCCCACCCACAGGGGCACCCAGACGTGGGGGCGGGCACCGGGACGGGAGGGCCGAGGGGCCGGACAGCTGGGAGCAGCCCAGTGGGGGGGGTACCGGGACTCCGCCCCTCTGCAGACAAGGCTCCCCAGTCCTGTCCCCTGCGGGGCCTGGGAGTGGCCGGGTGGGGGCTGGGGCGGGGGCATCTTCCTGCCCCGGGAGGCGGTGGGCACTGGTCTTGCCCCGTCACCGTTGAGGACACGGGGGCCAGGGCTTCCACAGCCCATGTGGGCACAGCCGGGACCCCCCTTAGGTGGGGCACAAGAGCCAGGCCCTGCCCTGGGGGCTCCCGTCCTGCTGGGGGTGGGGGGCAGGCAGGACGCAGACACACACGGACACGAGACTTCCCGCAAGCTGGGGTCCGGCAGAGCCCTGGACGGGGGTGAGGATGCCGGGAAAAGGCAGGCAGGCCCGCCGTGCCGGTGGCCCGTGGGGACGGGGAAGAGGACAGGGCCCAGCAGTCCCGCTGGCCAGGGGGAGGGTCCTGGGGGAAGGGCAGGGCCGGGGGAGCTCCTCGCCCCACTCCAGAGACAGCACAGCGGGGCCTGAGCCCCGTGTCCCCACCAGTCCACCCCCTTCCAGTTCCCAAGCCCCGCAGGGCGACGCCCCCGGCCCGGAAGCCCCGAGGGGAGGGTGGGCCCCCAAGGACAGAGCGGGGGCAGCAGGAAGAGGGCAGAGGCTGGGGTGGGCGGCGGAGCCTGCCCAGAGCAGACCCTCTCCCACTCCCTGAAGAGGCCCCGGGGTCCGCCAGCCCCCTCCGGGCCCCTGCCTCCGCCAGGAGCCAGCTGGCGTGGGAGAAGGCGGGCTGGGAGCCGGCCGTGGGCGGCGGCGCGGGGACCCTGCCAACTCTCCCTTCCGCTCGCCCGGCGCGGCCGGCCCCTCACTGCCCTCTCCAAGGAAACCACGGACGGGGGGCAGGACTCTTAAAGGGACCCGGACAGGCACTCGGCAGGGGCCCAGGGCGGGGGAGGGGGCTGGGTCCCGGGTCCCCCTGCCACGGCTGCCCCTGCCCGTGGGGCTGCTTCGGACCCTCAGGGCGGGGAGAAAGCACAGGCCAGAGTGACCCTTGGGGCGACCTCGGGCTGGCTGGGTCCTCAGCTCCTCGGCTGGGGGTGGGGCGGTGGGTGGCAAGAAGGCTCCCGTGCGCACAGCAGGCGGAGCTGAGGGCGCCAGCGGGGGTCAGACCCCCGGACAGGGTCCACACAGCACGCAGGGACGGGACCCTTCCCACCGGCACCCTCCGCCAGCTTGTCCCGGAGGCAGAGCCCAAGGATGCCGGGAGCCCCCAGGTTGGGGAACCCCGCCGGATGGAACGGGGTGTGGGGGCGGCTGCAGGACCTCTCAGAGCCTTTGCGGCTGAGGTGGGTGCGTGCCCAGGAGCGCAGTGCGGTGGGTGCTGGGCGTGGAGGACACCCACCTCCTCTGGGGGACAGCA
This sequence comes from Phyllostomus hastatus, assembly GCF_019186645.2. Lineage (NCBI taxonomy): Eukaryota > Metazoa > Chordata > Mammalia > Chiroptera > Phyllostomidae > Phyllostomus > Phyllostomus hastatus. The sequence continues at coordinate 48,276,496 of NW_025334017.1, read as the reverse complement.
CCCAGCCCCTCCCCACCCTCTGCACCCTTGGCACAGGCAGAGCAGGAGCATGGGGGGCAGGGGGGTCCGGGTGGGTCTGGCCTGCACTGCTGTCCCCATCCCAGGCCTCAGCAGCCCCCGTTTTCAACTGAGAAGGAGCAGGCGACCTCTGAAGGTCGTGCCTGCGCTGACCTGTGCCCTCTACGGAGCCCTGGAGCGCTTCTTGTTTAAACAGAGAGAGAGGTCAGACAGTTGCCATCTCTGTCCGCCCGAGACCCAGGGAGCTGTCCGTTCAGAACCACAGGCCCGGCCCCCGAGCTCCCTCCCCGTCACTCACGGCCCCTGCGCCCACCCACCCACCCACCCACCCACGCTGCGAGGGCTCTTTCCGCGCGGCCCACCCCCTGCGCCCCCTCCCCCCCACCCCCACCCCGAGGGCGCCGTGGCGGTGGGCACTGTGCAGACCCTGAGCCGCACCGTCAGCTCGGGGGTGGGGGGCACGGTGGGGGGGGTTGGGGTTACAGGACGTGAGCTCCTGGCTCAGGGCCTCCCCCTGGGGACTGTCGGGCGGCATCCACAGAGCCTGGGCTGCCGCCCCCCCGTGAGTGCCCAGCCGGTGTGTGTGTGTGTGCGTGCGTGTGTGTGTGTGTGTGTGTGTGTGCGTGTGCGCCCAGGGGAGGTGGGGGGGCTGCGCTGTGGGCAGATCCTTGGACTCACCCTTCCCCAGGGGAGTGTGTTGCACACTCGACTGTCACATGTGGTTGCAGAGGAAGACAGCCCCACACGCTTACTGTACACGCATGACCACGTGTGGACACACATGCAGAAGTCGCTCCACATGAGACACGGGGTCGGGGCTCAGCCCGTCACTGGGGTCGGGGTTCAGCATGAGACCAGGGTCAGGCTCAGGATATGACCAGGGTCAGAGTTCAGAGTGAGACCAGGGTCAGGGTTCAGCCTGTGGCCGGGGCCGGGCCACTGAGACTGAGGTGCAGGCTCTGTCGGGGCTCCGGGCTCAGTCACGCATCGCGAGGTCACTGTTTCACTGACGGCCACGGAGGGCTCTGGGCCCCACCCCCCGTGACCCTGTAGGGCACCCCAGACCCCAGTGCAGGGCCCCTCCAGCACAGACGTGACTCTGGGCATGCTGGTGGGAGCGGACCTGGGGCTCTGCCCGGGCCCCCTCAGGTCACCCAGGAGGCCTGGCCCCTCTGAGGCCCGTCACGGCGGAGGAGCGGCCCGGAGCAGCCACGGAAGGAGGTCCGTCAGCACTGAGCCGGGGTGAGGGCAGGGGGGCATCCTTCCTGTCGCCTCTGCCCAGCAGCCCCCTCCCTGCGGGCCCTGGGCCGCCCGGCTCCGGGTCGGACGCCCCATCCCCGACCCCAGAGCTCCCAGCCGCACCGCGGGCCTCCAAGAGGCGGCAGGCCCCGTGGGGGCCCGGCGGGGCCCGCCACAAACACAGCCCAGCTGTTGGTGCCACCCCGCTTGTCCTTGGGACCCTGGGCCCCAGGCAGCAGGACCTGGACGATCCCACCCACCCAGAGGGGAGCAGCGGTGGTGAGCCGCCCCGGGCCTGGCCGCCGCCTGCTGGGCCTCGACCCACTTGCAGGCGGACTTCCCGCAGGGCCGGGGAGCTGGGGCCTGGGGGGCGGGATTGGCGCCAGGCCCCGCCCAGGCCAGCCTGGGCCCCAGCAGCACCGTCCTGGACTCGGGCTGCGCGGGCCGGGCCTGTCCCCGGCGGAGGGCGAGGGCCCCTCTCTCTGGAAAGCACTTTCCTGCCAGGAGCCTGAAACTGTCTGGGGACCGGTGCCACGGAGAGAACGGGGAGTGAGGGTGCCGAGGAGGCTGGGAGCAGGGAGGGGACCCAGACAGGGAAGCTCCCCGGGCAGGAGGGCCCTCGGATGGGCCGGCTGCCCCAGGCAGCTGCAGGCAGCCTGTGAACAGCCCCCGGGGAGGGGCCTGGGCTCTCTCCCTCGCCTCTGCTCCTGTCCCGCCTTTACGACGCCCTGTTTGTGCCGAGAGCTTGTGCCTCTGACAAAACCCAGACGACGGCCGTCGACGGCAACCCCGCTGGAGCGCCGCTTCCCAGGGCCCGGGGTCCACCCGGGGGCTCTGCCCCGGCCTCAGACCCAGAGCGGGAAAGGCCGGTGCGGGTGGCCGGCCGGCCGTGCACACGCCCGGCCCAGGTCTTCGCCCTGCCTGTTCCTTCTGCCAAAACTCGGGTCCCCAGGGGCTCCCGTGCGTGCGGCGCGGTGCGACCTCAGCTGGAACACGGGATCCGGGGAGGCGTCCGCGGACCCGCTCGGCACAGCCCTCCTGCCGCCAGGCCTGGCGCCGCTGCGGTGCGTGGCCGGACCCGACACCTCACACGGACCTGTCCCGGGGCTCCTGCTGGACACCCCGCCTACCGGGGGCAGCGGGGCCGAGGGCCAGGCCTCCTGTGGCAGCGACCACTAAAGGGGGGTGGGCGGGGCAGGTGATGGCCCCCCCCCCGAACAACATCTGGAGCTCAGGACTCAGGCCCCACAGAGGGCCCACACCCCTCGCAGCCGCCCGGCCCGCTCTCCGGCTTCTGCTCAGGCCCTGCCTGAGTCCCTTCGTCCCCTCTGTGCCCGGCACACCGGCCCCCTCCATGCCAGCCGCTGCGGGAGCCTCCCCCGACCGCCCAGGACACACGCTGGTCCCCGTGCCGCCCAGACCACGAGCGGGGACTTGGTGTGGGCCCCCCAGGCCCGGGGGCCCCGCTGAGCCCACTCACCCTCCCGGCCGGCCTGGGGGCTAACAGGTCGCAGTGACAGTGATGCCCAGCCTCCCACGGACACTAATGCACACGGAATCCCAATGAGCACCAAACCTCTTGGGGGAAGGCGCAGGCCCCCAGGCCCACCTGGCCCATCGGGTTCCAGCCGCCAAGCCCTCTCCTGTCCTATCTCCCAAAATTCGGACCCTCCTCCCCTCTGGGGACCGCTCCCGCTTAGGGGACTTTGCACAAACTCTGGCCTGTGGCTGCATGAGGCTTCCCACCTCCCCCTGTGCCTGGCCACGTCTCGGGGGACACCGGATCTGGGGCGCCCACGCAGGGCCCCGGGACCGGATGCCACCCTGCAGGGCGCGGCAGCACTGGCAGGAGCCGGACGAGGACCCGGGCCCGGGACCCCGGAGCCTGCCCCGCTGACTCCACCTCGCGCCCCGGGGCCGCGCCCCCCACCCGGCCTGCGCTGGGGTCGGCCTGCGGCGAGCGTGTGGGCGGGCCTGTCTCCTGGGCCCCAGACGGGTGGGAGGCGGGTCGGGTGGGCGCCGTGCTGCCCCACAGCCAGAATGAGAAGCTCCTCCCCCGCCGGGCCCACTCCCCCGAAAGCACCCACGGGGGCCCCGAGGCCGCGAACCCAGGGGCACTCACCCGT